>NC_081561.1:135174274-135283828 GCF_022355385.1 Mustela nigripes | reverse complement strand
AAGGGGAGGTGAACCATGAGAGACTATGGACTCTGAAAAACAATCTGAGGGTTTTGAAGGGGCGGGGGGTGGGAGGTCAGGGTACCAGGTGGTGGGTATTATAGAGGACACGGATTGCATGGAGCACTGGGTATGGTGCAAAAATAGTGAATACTGTTATGCTGAAAATAAAAAATAAATAAAAATAAATTTAAAAATTTTTAAAAAGAAAAATAAAGGTATACAGATTGTAAAGAACGAAATAAAACTCTCTATATTTGCAGATGACATAGTTGCATTTTCAAGAAAATTCCAATGAACTGACAAAAAACAACAACAACAAAAACAATCCTCTCAGAACTAAGAAGTGATTACACGAGGGTTAAAGGATATAAGGTCAATATACAAAAGTCAACTGCTTTCCTTCATATCAGGAGTAAATAACTGGAATTTGAAATTTAAAAAATAATACCACCTACAATAGTACATGAAATAAAACACTAAGGTATAAACTATGTACAAAATAGAGGATTTCTATGTAGAAAACTAAAACACCAATGGATAAATAAAAGATCAAAAAAATTGAAGAGATACAGTCATGAATTGTAGATTAAATATTGTTTATGTTCAGTGTTCAGTACTATCAAATGTCAAGTCTTCCCAACTTGACCCATAGATTCAGTGCAATCCCAATCAAATTCCCAGGAATTTATTGTGCAGAAATCAACAAACTGATTCTAAAGTTTAAATGAAAAGACAAAATACCTAGAACAGGCTTGAAAACTAAAGGAGAAATGAAATGCTGAAGAAATTGGGAGACTTTCATTACTTGATTCCAAGACTTACTATAAAGGCTAGTGTGCAGTGAAAGAATGGAATTGCAGCCCAGTGAACCAGAAAAACGAGTCCAGAAACAGAACCACACACATATTTTCAACTTATCTTACAAAGGAGAGAAGGCAATTAAATGGAGAAAAGGTAAGTTTTTTCAACAAATTTTCTTTGAACAATTGGACATCCACATACAAGAGAGTCTAAACACAAACTGTACACCTTACACAAAAATTGATTCAAAGTGGATCACTGACCTAAGTGATAATGAGAAACTAAAACTTTTTGAAGAAAACAGAAAAAATTCTAATGATCTTGAGTTTGCTGGTTTCTAACACAAAACCAATAACGCAGTCTAATAAAAAAGGAAATTAGTAAGTTGGACTTGCATTAAAATTAAAATTTTAAATTCTACTCTGAAAAAAACACTGTTAAAAGAATAAAAAGACAAGTCACAGACTGGGAAAAATATTTGTGAAATTAATATTAGATAAAAGACTTGTAATAAAATATTTAAAGAACTCCTAAAACTCAATAAAAAGAAAAAAAACTTTTAATGGGTAAAAGAACTAGAGTCCCTGCACTAAAATATATTTATATACAATTAATTGATAAGAAAAAAAATGAAAAGATGCTCATTATCACTTGTTATTCAGAATTTGCAAATTAAAACAACAATAAATTATTATTATATACCCATTAAAATGGTTAAAATCCAAAACACTAACAAATACCAAGTGCTGACAAGAATGTGGGGCAGCAGAAACTTACATCCATTTCCGGTGGGAATGCAAAATGGTACAGTACAGCTACTTTGGAAGACAGATTGGCAGTCTCTTATGAGGCTAAACACAGCCTAACCACATGGTCCAACTGTGCTCTTAGGTATTTACCCAACTGATTTCAAAACTAATGCCCACACAAAAATCTGCATTCAAATGTTTTTATCTCAACTTCATTCATAATTTCCACAGACTGGAAACAACCAAGATGTCTTTCATAAATGAAGGAATAAACAAAATAGTGGTACATCCATACAGCTGAATACTATTCAGTGATAAAAAATAAACAAGCTATCAAGCCATGAAAAGATACAGATGAAATATAAATGCATATTGCTAACTAGCCAGTCTAAAAAAGTTATATACTTTAATTCCAATTATAGGGCCTTCTAGAAAAGACAAAACTACAGAGATGCTAAATAGATCAGAGGTCACCAGGGGTTCAAGGCAAGAGAGAGTTCAAATGGGTAAAGCACAAGATATTTTATAAGGTAGAGAAACTATTCTGTGTTACAGTAATAGAAACTACTTTACAGTGATATGTTACTGTAATGATGAACATAGACATTGAGTATTTTCCAAAAGCATAAAACTTTATGGGACAAAGAATAAACCTAACATTTGCACATTTTAAAAATCATTTAGAAAATCAGAGGATTCCAGGGTACAATGAAGAATGTTACAAAAGAATCCAAAGGTATGAACCAATTTTACAGAGGGAGGTAGAGAAATAAGGTGATAACTTAAGTAATTTGGAAATAAGTGGAGTCTGTTAAGACTAAAGGCAAAAGGAACTGGACACAAACACTGTTCTCCAGTTGATAAATTGTTAACAATTGTGAAAACACTATATGCCTATAATGGAATTAAATGACTAAGTAGATGAATAGCAGATGGTGGGAGCCATGAATCACACTATTGGAGTACAAAGTGTATGTATGTAAGAAGAGGCTAGAATGATCCATGTTCCTATAATGATTAACATAGATACAGACGGTTATGTATAAAAATATTATAGGGGCTTCTGGGTGTCTCAGTCATTTAAGAACCTGACTCATGATTTCAGCTCAGATCATGATATCATGGGTCATGAGATCAAGCTCCAAGTCGGGCTCCAGGCTCAGTGGCCGGACAGCATGAGATTCTCTCCCTCTTTTGGGAGAGAAAGTACCTCAATATAAAAAAAAAAAAAACAAAAAACATATATTGGGATGTCTGGGTGTCTCAGTCAGTTAAGCATCTGTCTTCAGCTCGGGTCATGGTTCCAGGGTCCCAGGATCAAGCCCTGCATTGGGCTCCCTGCTCAGGAGAGACCCTGCTTCTCCCTCTCCCGCTGCCTGCCACTCTGTCTACTTATGGTCTCTCTTTAGCTCTCTGTCAAATAAATATAATCTTTAAAAAAATAAATAAAATAAAGGCCATATATGACAAACCCACAGCTAACATACTCAATGGTGAAAAGCTGAAATCTTTTCCTCTAAAATCAGGAACAAGATAAATACAGCACTCCTGCTACGTGTATTGAACACAGTATTAGAAGTCCTACCCAAAGCAATTAAGCAAGAGAAATAATTAAAAAGTATTAAAATTCGTAAGGAAGAAGTAAAGCTGTCATTATTTGCAGATGACTTGGTACCATATATAGAAAACCCTAAAGACATTACTAAAAATTGTTAGAACAATAAATGAATACAGTAAAGGTGCAGAATACAAAATACACAGAAATATGTCAAATTTCTAAATACTAATAATGAACTATCAGAAAGGAATTGCGAAAACAATCTCATTTACAACTGAATCAAAAAGAATAAAATTCCTACAGATAAATTTAACCAAGGAGGTGAAAGACCTATTCAGTGAAAACCACAAGATGCTGATAAAAGAAACTGAAGAAGACACCAAAAAAATGGAAAATATTCCATGTTCATGAATTGGAAGAATTAATTATTGTTAAAATGTCCATACTTCCAAAGGCAATCTACACATTCAAAGCAATCCCTATCAAAATCCCAATGACATTTTTTCACCGAACCAGAACAAATAATCCTAGATCTGTAGGGAACCCCAAAAGACCCTTAATAGCCAAAATGATCTTGAGGGGAAAAAATAAGCTGGAGATACATACTCCTGATTTCAAACTATACCACAAAACTGTAATAAGCAAAACAGTTTACTATTAACATAAAAACAGTCATATATATCTATGTAACAGAATAGAGGGTTCAGAAATAAACCCACATTTATATGGTCAATTAATTTATGACAAAGGAACCAAGAATATACAACAGGAAAAGGACAGTCTCATCAGTATATGAAGCTTGGAAAACTGGACAGTGACATGCAAAAGAAGGAAACTAGACCACTGTCTTACCCTATATACAAAAATTAACTCAAAATTGATTAATGGTTTGAATGTAATACTTGAAACCATACAATTCCTAGAAGAAAACATAAGCAGTAAGCTCCATGACATTGGTCTTAGCAAAATTATTTGTTATCTGACTCCAAAGACAAGGGGGTAAAAAACAAAAATAAATAAACGAGACTGTATCAAACTAAAAGGCTTCCAGACAGCAAAGCAAATCATCAACAAAATGAAAAGGCCACCTACTGAATGGTAAAAAAAAAAAAAAAAAAAAAAAATTGCAAATAGTCTATCCAATAAGGGTTTAATATCCAAAATATATTAAGAAGTAAACAATAAAACAAAAACAATCTGATTTAAAAATGGACAGAAAATCTGAATAGAGATATTTACAAAGACATATAGATGGCCAACAGGCACATGAGAACTGTTCAATGACCCGTATTACCAGGGAAATACAAATCAAAACCTCAATGAGATATCACCTCATACCTTTTAGAATGACTTCTATCAAAAAGAGAAGAAACAGGAGCTCGTAGGTGGCTCAGTCGGCTAATTATCCGACTTGATTTTGGCTCAGGTCATGATCTCAGGGTTGTGAGATCAAGCCCTGTGTCTGGCTCCATGGTGGGTGTGGACCCTGCTTAAGATTCTCTCTCCCTCTCCCCCAACCTACCCCACACTTCCTCTTTCTATCACTCAAAAAAAAAAAAAATACAAAGAATAACAAGCATTAGAAAGGATGTACACAAAAGGGAATGCTTTTGCACTGTTGGTATGAATGTAAATCAATATAGCTACTTTGGAAAACAGTGTGGAAATACCTCAAAAAACTAAAAACAGAACTACTATATGATCCAGTCATTTCACTTCTGGATATTTATCCAAAGAATAAAAAAACACTAATTCAAAAAGATATATACACCCCTGGGTTCATTGAAGCATTATTTACAGCAGACAAGATATGGCAACAACCTAAGTGCTCATCGATGGATAAATGGATAAAGTCAATGTAGTGTCTAAATATACACTGGAATACTACTTAGCAATAAAAAAAGAAAGAAATCTTGCCTTTGCAACAACATGGATGAACCTGAAGGTATCATGCTAAGTGAAATAAGTCAGACAGAAAAACAAATATTGTATGATTTCACTTATATATGGAATCTCAAACACAAAACAAATGAGCACATAGAGCAAAATAAAAACAAACCTATTAACACAGAGAACATATTAGTGGTTACCAGAAGGAAAGAGGGTTGAGTGGGTAGTGGGCAACTGGGTGAAGGTTATGGTGATGGATGGTAATGAAACTTACAGTGGATCACTTTGTAGTAGGTACAAATATTAAATTATGATATTATGCACATGAAATTTATATAATGTCCTATGCTAATTTCACCTCAATTATATATATAATTTATAATAATGATTGTGTTATCTTCGGAGAAGATCATAAAGCTGGTCAAAGGAAAAAGTTAAGGCTACCAGAAACAGCAACCATAGTTTCCATAAATGGAAACTAGAAAGATGATACCTTTAATGCTTAAAGGTTTCATCTCCATCTTCATGGTTCAGAATAAGCTTTGTAATTGGGCACATACATTTAATGCTCTTGTATCTTTTTATCTTGTGCTAAAATATGAGGATAGAGGGAGATAGAGATAGAGAGACAGAGGAAGAGAAGATAGAGGTAGAAAAGAAAAAGAAAGAGAAATCTGTCCAGAAAGTTCTTCCTCTTTTATGTACCCACTCCTTTCCCTTGTCTATTCAACTCCTACTTATCTCTTTAAGTCCAGTTAAATATCCCTTCCTCAAGAAGCTTTCTGTGATCCTCCACACCAAGCAATCAACTAAATGCTGTTCTCATAGAAGCTAATGCTTTTCCTTCTCAGCATTTACTGAAATTACAACTAAAATATCAATTGAGGAGTCAACATATTCCAAAGGGAGTCAATATTTTATAACCTCCCAATCTAACACAATTCTGTAGTGGGCCTCAACATTTATTGTACGTATGAATAGAGTGTGGTTATTATCATTTTCAGAGCTAATACCCTTTTCTAAGACCACTAAAATAATTACTGCAATAAAACTGTCTCCCAATTATTTAATAACATGATTCCAAAAACTACATGTGTTTCTCATATATATATACATATATATATACATATATATGTATATATATATGCACATATATGTATATGTTAGTCTAGCTATATTGGACACTAGATTTCTCTTAACATCGAAAAGAAAAACCAAGTATTTCTGTGTCTCAGAAATGCACATGACATTTTCATTTCTTTTTTTTTTTATTATTTAGTTTTTTTTTTAATTTTTTATTTTTTATAAACATATATTTTTATCCCCAGGGGTACAGGTCTGTGAAACACCAGGTTTACACACTTCACAGCACTCACCAAAGCACATACACTCCCCAATGTCCATAATCCCACCCCCTTCTCCCAAACCCCCTCCCCCCAGCAACCCTCAGTTTGTTTTGTGAGATTAAGAGTCACTTACGGTTTGTTTCCCTCCCAATCCCATCTTGTTTCATTTATTCTTCTCGTACCCACTTTAGCCCCCATGTTGCATCACCACTTCCTCATATCAGGGAGATCATAGGATAGTTGTCTTTCTCTGCTTGACTTATTTCGCTAAGCATGATACGCTCTAGTTCCATCCATGTTGTCGCAAATGGCAAGATTTCATTTCTTTTGATAGCTGCATAGTATTCCATTGTGTATATATACCACATCTTCTTGATCCATTCATCTATTGATGGACATCTAGGTTCTTTCCATAGTTTGGCTATTGTGGACATTGCTGCTATAAACATTCGGGTGCACGTGCCCCTTTGGATCACTACGTTTGTATCTTTAGGGTAAATACCCAATAGTGCAATTGCTGGGTCATAGGGCAGTTCTATTTTCAACATTTTGAGGAACCCCCAT
This sequence comes from Mustela nigripes, assembly GCF_022355385.1. Taxonomy (NCBI): domain Eukaryota; kingdom Metazoa; phylum Chordata; class Mammalia; order Carnivora; family Mustelidae; genus Mustela; species Mustela nigripes. Next base: position 135,276,917 of record NC_081561.1, on the reverse strand, counting down.
GCTGTTTTCCAGAGTGGCTGCACCAGCTTGCATTCCCACCAACAGTGTAGGAGGGTCCCCTTTCTCCGCATCCTCGCCAGCATCTGTCATTTCCTGACTTGTTGATTTTAGCCATTCTGACTGGTGTGAGGTGATATCGCATTGTGGTTTTGATTTGTATTTCCCTGATGCCGAGTGATATGGAGCACTTTTTCATGTGTCTGTTCGCCATCTGGATGTCTTCTTTGCAGAAATGTCTGTTCATGTCCTCTGCCCATTTCTTGATTGGATTATTTGTTCTTTGGGTGTTGAGTTTGCTAAGTTCTTTATAGATTCTGGACACTAGTCCTTTATCTGATATGTCGTTTGCAAATATCTTCTCCCATTCTGTCAGTTGTCTTTTGATTTTGTTAACTGTTTCCTTTGCTGTGAAAAAGCTTTTGATCTTGATGAAATCCCAGTAGTTCATTTTTGCCCTTGCTTCCCTTGCCTTTGGCGTTGTTCCTAGGAAGATGTTGCTGTGGCTGAGGTCGAAGAGGTTGCTGCCTGTGTTCTCCTCAAGGATTTTGATGGATTCCTTTCGCACATTGAGGTCCTTCATCCATTTTGAGTCTATTTTTGTGTGTGGTGTAAGGAAATGGTCCAATTTCATTTTTCTGCATGTGGCTGTCCAATTTTCCCAGCACCATTTATTGAAGAGGCTGTCTTTTTTCCATTGTTCCTGATCAAAACTCTTCAAAGTGTAGGGATAGAGGGCACATACCTCAATATCATCAAAGCCATCTATGAAAAACCCACCACAAATATCATTCTCAATGGAGAAAAACTGAAAGCTTTTCCGCTAAGGTCAGGAACACGGCAGGGATGTCCATTATCACCACTGCTATTCAACATAGTACTAGAGGTCCTAGCCTCAGCAATCAGACAACAAAAGGAAATTAAAGGCATCCAAATCGGCAAAGAAGAAGTCAAATTATCACTCTTCGCAGATGATATGATACTATATGTAGAAAACCCAAAAGACTCCACTCCAAAACTGCTAGAACTTATACAGGAATTCAGTAAAGTGTCAGGATATAAAATCAATGCACAGAAATCAGTTGCATTTCTCTACACCAACAGCAAGACAGAAGAAAGAGAATTTACAATTGCATTTACAATTGCATTTACAATTGCACCCAAAACCATAAGATACCTAGGAATAAACCTAACCAAAGAGACACAGAACCTATACTTAGAAAACTATAAAGTACTCATGAAAGAAATTGAGGAAGACACAAAGAAATGGAAAAATGTTCCATGCTCCTGGACTGGAAGAATAAATATTGTGAAAATGTCTATGCTACCTAAAGCAATCTACACATTTAATGCAATTCCTATCAAAGTACCATCCATCTTTTTCACAGAAATGGAACAAATAATTCTAAAATTTATATGGAACCAGAAAAGACCTCGAATAGCCAAAGGGATATTGAAAAAGAAAGCCAACGTTGGTGGCATCACAATTCCGGACTTCAAGCTCTATTACAAAGCTGTCATCATCAAGACAGCATGGTACTGGCACAAAAACAGACACATAGATCAATGGAACAGAATAGAGAGCCCAGAAATAGACCCTCAACTCTATGGTCAACTAATCTTCGACAAAGCAGGAAAGACATTTTCATTTCTAACACCTGAATTTAACACAAGTCAAAATTAAAAGCTTTCCCAATTAAAGAAGTAAAACTATCACAATAAAATATCAAAGACTAGGGGCACCTAGGTGGCTCAGTGGGTTAAGCCTCTGCCTTCGGTTCAGGTCATGATCCCAGGGTTCTGGGATCAAGCCCCACATCGGGCTCTCTGCTCAGCAGGGAGCCTGTTTCTGCCCCCCCACCCCCGCCACCGCCTGCCTCTCTGTCTACTTGTGATTTCTGTCTGTCAAATAAATAAAATCTTTTTTTAAATATCAAAGACTTCTCAATTGCAAACCATATGAGAGCTGAGACTGTCTTGTTTAATATTAGACATAATTACGTCAGGCTTCAACAGTTAAGTTAGTTGAATACATAAATGAGTCTTAGCCTCAAATCATACTGAATATATTAATAATACAAATTTGATACATTAAAAACATCTTGGCCACTCTCAGTTGCTGAAACTTTATTATAGCAGTCTTCCAAATAGGTCTTTCTCAGAAGGCAATTCACTTTACATAATCAATTTCAGTATGAGAAATCTTAAACAAATTGCTAAATGAAAGAAGGCAGAATCAGGGTTTCTGCATTAAATCTCCTGATCCAGCTCTATAACCTAATTGTCTGTGATCCAATTTACGGTCTGATCCCTTTGTCCCCTCCTCATATTGTTAAATTCTGTTTTCAGTATCTTCTTTAACTTTGGAATAAATCTAGAATGTTATGTATATGATACAAATAGGATTGGTTCATCAGTTCAGTTTTCTTTAGCAGTAATTACTTACCAACCTTTCCATCATCCTACTACCACAGCCACCAGCTAACCTCAATTGTCCCCTGGACTGTTTACCACATCTGTCCTTCTCCCAGCCCAGCAGCTTATCTGCCATCTTCCCAATAAATGTCTGTATTCAAGAGTAACCATAATATTCCATGAGGTCATCTGCCAGCACCCAAATTCAAATCAACTGACAAGTGCTCTTAACACTAGGATCCATTGTGAACTAATTGACCTTGATGAGGCTACTTGGATACCGATGAACAATGATTCCTCCTGGAAGGTGCAAAGGGTGCATTTCCTCCCTTTCCTCCTAATCTAGAACTCAAGTCATACCTACTCAAATTGTTCCACTTGCATAGGAATAAGCAGGGCCCATCATGGCAGCCAATCACGTTATCCAAACCCAGTCTGGGCTCTCCTTCATCCCAGGCCCCAGAGCAAGGTTCCTATTTACTGTGACACTAGGAACTCAGCAATGATGGAAGGGAGCAGCTGCAGCACTGCCACTGAAGAAAACTTGATTTAATATGCTGTCAGCTCTGCATGGTCATGCCTGTTCCCTCCCAGAGCATGTGCCTACAAGTGTACAATAACCCAAGTCTCTGCCCTGTTGAGCTAGAGTTGTCTGACAGAAGAGCACTTGACAAACACCAACTGCAAGATAACACAGTGATTCTTCTTTGCATTTCTCATGTATTTATGTTTGCAACCAAGAAAATAAAAACTATCTATGTTATAGTTTTTAAGATTATTTTTCCTGTAAAGCAAGTGCATAGAAAATTAATCATGCTCTTTGCTGAATCATTTCAGAAAATTATAATTTACTGTGACAATATTTATTTCAAATTTTATTTTTTAAAAAAAGATTGCACTGTCCTATTCTAATTGTTGATGCTCTTTAAAAAAAAAAAAAAAAAGGCCCTTTATGGAAGCTGATGCAACCAAGGAGGTAGGCCTCCAATAAGAATGCCTTGTTTTGGGGAAGCAAGGGCAAAAATGAACTATTGGGACTTCAACCAAGATCAAAAGCTTTTGCACAGCAAAGGAAACAGTCAACAATACCAAAAGACAACTGGCAGAATGGGAGAAGGTATTTCAAATGACATATCAGATAAAGGGCTAGTATCCAAAATCTGTAAAGAACTTGTCAAACTCTACACCCAAAGAACAAATAACCCAACCAAGAAATGGGCAGAAGACATGGACATTTCTGCAAACAAGACATCCAAATGGCCAACAGACACATGAAAAAGTGTTCAACATCACTCGGCATCAGGGAAATACAAATCAAAACCACAGTGAGATATCACCTCACACCAGTCAGAATAGCTAAAATTAACAAGTCAGGAAAGAACAGATGTTGGTGTGGATACAGAGAAAGGGCAACCCTCCACACTGTTAGTGGGAATGCAAGTTGGTGCAGCCACTCTGGAAAGCAGTCTGGAGCTTCCTCAAAAAATTGAAAATAGAGCTCCCCTATGAATGAGCAATCACACTACTGGGTATTTACCCTAAAGATACAAATGCAGTGATCCAAAGGGGCACATGCACCCCAATGTTTATAGCAGCAATGTCCACAATATCCAAACTATGGAAGGAGCCTAGATGTCCATCAACTGATGAATGGATAAAGAAGATGTGGCATATATATACAATGGAATACCATGTAGCCATCAAAAAATGAAAGCCTACCATTTGCAATGACATGGATGGAACTAGAGGGTATTCTGCTAAGTGAAATAAGTCGATCAGAGAAAGACAATTATGATATGATCTCTCTGATATGAGGAATTTGAGAGGCAGGGCAGGGTGCTGTGGGTGGTAGGGAGGGAAAAAATGAAACAAGATGGGACCCGGGAGGAAGAAAAACCATAAGACACTCTGAATCTTAGGAAACAAACTGAGGGTTTCTGGGGGGTGGTTGGGGAGGGATAAGGTGGCTGGGTTATGGACATTGGGGAGGATATGTGCTATGGTGAGCACTGTGTATTGTGTAAGACTAATGGTTCACAGACCTGTACCCCTGAAGCAAATAATACATTACATGTTAATTTAAAAAAAAATAATAAAAATAATGCCTCATTTGGAATTCTCCCAAATGTCTGGGTAAGGAGTGCCAAGAAAAGAAAACCAATCACAGGTCACCACACCTTTAGTTGCATGTCAAATCATGTCACCTTAACATGAGCAAAAATACCCAAGATTCAAGGTCCAAATCAAGTAAAGGGTAACAACCACATGTGTTCTCAATGACATGCATTTTGACTTAAAAGTATAATGTTCACTCTTAAAACTACTGTGTATTTTAATAAAAATTCTAGTAACAAAACCTTGTTTCTAGGGACAGCTGTGGCAGGCTGTTCCATAAGAATCTGATTTATTAATAACAAAATTTATGGGGTGAGGAGAAAAGCAATACATACTTTTCTTGCCTGGTTTCATTTTCCTATAATATCTTAGTGATGAGTCCCCTGCTGGCAAGCATTCTGTAGCCAAGAGGAATAAATAAGACACCAAGGTTCAGCCTATGAAGTTCTCTCTCTTTTCTCTCATTCCTTAATTGTTCTGCAACTCACACCTACAATTTTCCTTCTCCAACTTGTAAAAACAACAGTTCATCTCCCCATCTCCCCATGGGTCTCTTCATCTCCTGCTAATCTGTGAAGAGTTAGATATAAATAAAGTCCCTGGTGTCTTTAATTTGGTCATAGATGAGTCTTTCCTGACTCCCCAGAGTCACCAACATCCAATTACATGCTCCTGGACAAGAAGTGCCTGCCAGAGGGACAGTCTCAAACAGTAATTCTACAAGTGCCTCACAAAGTAGTTCACTGGTCACTGGTGATTTAACAAATCCTCAAGTCGGGACATGTCAGATTTCTGGAAGCGTAAAAGGAGTTATTCCTTTCTATAAAGTTTCACCTGTGAACTCTGTCACCTAAATACATCAGAGATATTTGGTATGGTCTATCATCCCAAAGATCACAGCTAGGCAAATGAGAGGCTCAATAAAGACATGTTAAATGATGAATTTACATCATATCCTAGTGACTAATGGTAATTGTCAAGGCTCCTTTCCTATAATATTGATCTGAGGAAATACTAATATTAGAAGGATGAAGGATTGAGAGTCATCCAAGAGGCTTAATGATCACAAAGTTCTACCACCCTTAGTGGGGTAGAACAGAAAGCTCAGCGAAAGGAAATCTCTCATTCTTATCACTGACCCAGCAAGAGCATTTCTTTCTCACGTGCTAATGCCAAAAAGACCTCTATTGCCCTAAACCAGAAATTTTTTTTCTCTGAAATATGCCTAGATTTAAAATTTTCTTAATAAGAACTGTACCTAGTTCTTTGTATTTCCCACTATACTTAACTCTGTGCTTGTTAATAAATTAGCTTTCTTCCATAAGGATCAATAAATGTTTTATGCACTGAATGGAGCCAGTGCCGTTCTGAGACCACATTCCACTGTGGCCAAGAGGAGCCCAGGGCCAGCCTCTCCTCTTCAGAATCTCCATGTCCCTTTTCTCAGACGATATTTCAGTATTAGTGACTCCTCTGTCAGTCCAAACAAAATAGCCAGTTCATTATACGGTTATTTATTTCTGAATATCAACTATCTCGCTCCATCTGATTTGAATTCCATTATTCTCTCACAATTTCTTACCACTTTTCAGAAAAATTAATGCATCTCAATGCAGGCAGCATGTCCACATCTGTTCACTTCACCAAATACCAACTGGACCATTTGCTTACAGCTGCCAGAGCTGAAACTGTATTGAAAATGTCTTAAACAAGCTTGTTTATCAAATGTCAAATGGTAAATACATGCTGTTCCCCCTTCAATGGGAAGATATTTAGCAACCTGACATAACTACTGGTTTCCTATAAAACCTAGATTTTACTGCTGGGGATGCAGGAAGAGAGAAAGAGGGGGAGGGAGGAGGAAAGGAAGGAGTCTTTAGTGGAAAGCCAAAGTTGACCTTAGTGATATCTACAATAGGGTAGCAGAAGAAAATCCAAAACAAGCTGTCCAGAACACTCTTGAGCCCAGAAAAATACACGTGTAACCATATATATACATATACATATATATATATATATATATGTATGTATGTAAAAACAGTTCAAGACTAGAGAAGTCATCAGGAATGACTTCAATTATATATATATATCGAACTCCCAGAATAAGGTGCATTTTGTTATCTGATTCTCTGAAGTCTTAATATTTTGTAAAGATAATTAAGTGGTTCCCCGGCCTTGTCTTTATTGCACCTGTATCCATTTCTAAATGCTATTTGTTCTGCCCACATTTGGTAGAAGTTAGAAGTTATGATAAATGATAAAGAATCAATTATATGGTTTCACTTACTTGTGGAGCATAAGGAATAACATGGAGAACATTAGGAGAAGGAAGAGAAAAGTGAATTGGGGGAAATTGGAGGGGGACATGAAGCATGAGAGACTGTGGAATGAGAAACAAACGAAGGTTTTGGAGGGGAGGGGGGTGGGCTGATGGTGAGCCTGGTGGTGGGTATTAAGGAGGGCACATATTGCATGGAGCACTGGGTGTGGTGTATAAACAAAGAATCTTGGAACACTGAAAAAATAAAATTAAATTAAAAAAAAAAGAATCAGAATGAATGTTATAGCCCAAATTGGGGGCAAGGGGGAAATGCTCCTACTGATATAACTTTTTAAAAAAGGAAACTTCTTAGATTTTATTCATAGCTCATGAAATTATACATATAGTTCCAAAAGAAGATACAGGTAGAAAATTAGTAAATGATTTTAAGTTTTCTTGGTAATGAAAGGGCTTCCCTAGAGACACCCTTTCCCTTCTGGAAAGAACATGAGGGCTTCCAACCTTTTTCATGAAGCCAAATGCCACATATATTATCAACTTCATCAAATTATTTGGTTCTGGGCAACCAGTAAATGTACATTCTCGCAAGCTTACTATATTTTTGGAAATAATTATGATATACAAAGTATATCTCTGTTGAGATTACAGATCTCCAATAAACAATCTGAAAATATCCTGTATAAACTGGTAGGACTTTGATTCAATTAAGAAAGAAGCTACTGGAGTTGAACACATGGACTTTTGGGTTTATTCATAAGGTTACTTCAATGTCTACGACCTCGAGCTTTCCAGAAAAGACTTGTATAACCACTAAGTCAATGTAAGCTGCATGAATGGTCTGACTAGGGAAAAGGTAGAAGAAATTGTTTGAGGCCAAGTGATACACTTGCTTTGTAGCTGAGTTAGAAATAGTTTAAAACCCAGAAAGAATATTTAGTTGAGATTTGATCAGATGGGATATTTAACCTAATACTTTCTTTAGAGCTGATAACAAAGGTTTTAGTCAGTGAATGAAGTGAAATCAAGTTTAGCCACCATGTAGCACATTTATGCAGTAATGATTTCTTTTAAAGTGTTCTTTTATTTAAAGAATTCTTTTTTAAAAAAATTAAGTGTTCTCTTATTAAAATGGTTATGTCTAGCCTGAAGTTCACCCATCCAGAATTCAAAGAAAAAGTGTCCATTTTTTGGAAGGGAGAGAATTATCATTAAGTAAGTTTCCATAGGGGGTATCTGTCACATCACTTCATTGAAACACTGGAGATATTAAGCCCTATTTAATAAATGGAAGGCTCAGGAAAGGAAGGCACACAATTAGGGACTGACAAAACGTTAGCATTCAAGACAGCCAGTCCAAAATTCCATGGCCCCTTCCCTACAATACCATCACCAATACTAGTATGATTTGTCAAATTTCTAACAAAATGGTGACTTGCCTTATAGACTTGTTGACCCACTGCACAAGATAAGCAGAATCTCATTATTATTTCTTGATATTATATTCATTATAAGCTATTTCACTTCAGCTTCATTGCACATACGCAGTAACCTAAATATGCTAGAAAATTCTTTCACAGTACATGATTATTTTTAACTCATTTAGAAGTTATACATTCAATATGATTAAGCAGGATGGAAAGCTAGTTTTAATCAATAAGCAAATGGCTTTTAAATACAGCAATATACAGATGATAAAGTCATAAAAAGATTGAAGGGTTTTTTTTTTTTAATGAAAAGGTAGACACAAGTACAAAGGATAATCTAAGAAACTCAAAGAAATTGTGAGCCCTGAATTGCAGAGAATAGAGCAGAGTATAAAGTTCCTTACAGTAGGCAGAAGAAAGGGAAGAAAATTGGCTCGCTGAAAATGATGAGGGAATTGGAGACAGGGATAAGGAAATGATGGTTATTTTTCCCATGATTTTAAAGTGAAGGAATAGAACACAGAGCTCCTGAAACTAAAGATTTTATTTTTCAGGGAGAAAGCACATAAAGACCACATAATGTAGAGAAAAGAAAGATATAAGTTTTGATGAAATGTCCTGAATGGAAATGAGAATAATGCGGGACGGATGGATGGGGGAGTTTCTAATGGCGCTACTTTTGGAAAATTACCAGATTACTCCAACTTTTTAAAAGGAATCATTTTGGAACGAAGTACCTGATAGCTATAAGAATATTCTGGTAATTTGGTGATGCTTATAATTTTTAGCTCAGTAGGTAAAAAAGAAGATCTAATTTAATATGTTATTCTTCATAATATTACAATTTTACAAAATCTGACATAGCACATTGGGAAAGACAGCCTTCTTTGGGAGAACAAAATTAAATCTGACTATATATGAACTGAAGTAGGAAAAAAGATCACACACGTTATCAGATCCTATCAGAATAAGCTGTTCTACTTAATCTTCATAGGTATTCTAATAGAACAAACTTTCTAGAGTTACTCTCTGGATATTATGAGCTAATGATTAAAATTATTAAATACAGTAACTAGCTCATCTGCCACAGATATTAGTTATACTGTCATTGGAATAATTCTTCTTTGTACCAGTGAATGCCATTATTTGAAACAGGGTGAGACTTAACAGAATGAACTTGTTCAAAATGAAGTGTGTGCATCTACAAAAGCTTAATTATAATTACATAGTCAATTGTGATCATTTTCAATAGTTCTTGGCAATGACAAATGAGCATAATGAATTCCATTAATGGACTGATGTGCTCTGTTTACCTGCCAGGGGAGGACTTAATAAAAGTGTCAGAAATAGGAGGAGAGCATATGAACAGGTACAGGTGAAAACCCGTCCGGTGGTGTGAGTGGAACCATCATGTAACAAATGAGATTTCAATTTATTCAAGGAAGTTATTTTCAAACCAACATACCAAAAGTCAGTATGCAAATCCTCAGCTGGCAAAATGGCTACTTTCAGCTTTTACCTTTTTAATAAGTGAAAACGATATTAAGCTCGATATTCTCTCACTCCGAAATTTCCTGTTATCATAAAACTCTAAGGTAGTGGAAAACGAGGATTATTATTATTATTATTATTAGAGCATGAGATCTGTCCCTGCCTGGATTTCACAAATGTCATAGTGCAAGGTGATGACTGACACCATATTTTCCTTTGGTGGGATTAGAAACCAGCTGTTCACCTCTTCCATAAAACAATATACATTTCATCAGGGCTAACCTCTATGATTCAATTGTCTTCAAATGGCACACATAACAAAAAACAAGTCGGGATTGAGTGAACTGTGGCCACAAACACTTTTAACAAGGGAGCAACATAAGTTAAGCAAGTCAAATCAGCCTTTCACTTAAGTAACCAAAATTCATTTCAACTGAACTTAAAAATTAAGGGATTCATAAATGAAAGTCCACATGTAATGGAAGACCCAGCCTCTACCAACCACACAGAATGCTTTGGGTTTCTCTTACAATGGACTCTCCCTCCTTCGCTTCTCTAATTTGAAGTTTCCCGATTGTTAGCACAGCACAATGGAACTCTCTGTGGTGACGGAGTGTTCTAGATACAGCTGGGCTGTGTAATAAAGTAGCCAGCCACTAGCCACTTGTAGCTGAGCATTTGATTGAGGTTCATACAACTGAGTTGCACTTACGATATTATTTGATTTTAATTGATTTCAGTTTAATGGTTATAATGGCTAGTGGCCACCGATTGGGCCATGCATTGGACCAGTGTGTAACATGAAGTAATATCTGATGATATTTAATAGAGTTCAGAGATAACAAAGACCTGCCATCTCAGTGGGACTCAACTCCAGATGCACATCAGAATCTCTGGGGAATTCTTTGGGAGCCTGGGTTGATCAGTCAGCTAAGCATCTGATTCCTGAGTTCAGCTCAAGCCATGGTCTCATAGGTTGTGAGATCGAGCCCTGCAGTAGGCTCTTTGGTTCTTAGTAAGGAAGTCTGCTTGAGACTCTCTCCCTCTCCCCCACCCCCAATAAATAAATAAATCTTTTTCTAAAAATACAGAATCATCTAGGGAATTTTGAAAGCCATTCTGGGACCATCCCTCAGGGTCTAATCTAACTGATTTGGAGAAGGGCAATCAATGGAAGCGGGATTGTGATCTCTTAATCAGAACAATACAGGAACCAAAGTAAGGAAGATGCTCTCAAGGTTAGCAATTCCAGAACTGTATTCATTTTGCATTACCGTGGAGGCAACTGTGAGCAGCAAGGCAGCCCCTTCCAGAGTCAGAGAAGGTTATGAAGTGAGACTGCGGTTTTAAAGCTTCTGATTGATTTTCAGAGATAGTCAGAGGGAGCTATACAGATATAGGAAAATGAAATATAGAAAAGATAACAGCATGGGAAGAAACAGGAAAACTCTGAGTGTAAAACAAAATTATAAAACTTCTAACAAATGAACCAGTTGATATAGTTATTGAATATACTAGAAAGAAAAGCCATACAAAAAAATTTTTTCTGTAATGATGTTATCAAAATATCTGAGATTAGGAACAACATTTAATTACATTAGCCCAGGGATAGACTTTTCTGTAAGATACACTACTGACCACATAGCTCTATATTTTTCTGATTGTACATCTCTATTCGAAAAAAATACTTAAGCAAGCACTCCCAATACATGTGTATATTTAATTACATTAAAGTGCTCATGTGCTAACACGTGATGTGAATATAACACAGACAAGTTGAAATACGATCTTCTTGATGAAACCAAAAAAAGCAAGAAATTATATTCTTTTCTTCCCACACTTGAAGAGATTGTGTTCCGTGCTTCCAAAACTATTTGCAAAATAGTTTGAATGATTTGACAGGAAAATTTAGAAACTGACCCATTAACTACTGCTTGTGATAAATACCAATGAGATTCTAATCACCGTTTTACAGATGGATGATCTGTGGCACAATACAGGTCCACAAAGGAATCCAGTGCTCTCTATGTGAAATCTCAATATCAAGGTGAACTTTCATCACTACAGAGTTCACACTGTGTAAGTTAAAAGATGAATGTCACCTATCAGAGGTTGGGAGTATGACCAAGGCCAACAAGAAAGATCCATTTGGGTTTTACCCTGTTCTTTTTTTTTTTTTAATTATTAATTTATGATTCTCTATATAGGATTTGCTGCTACTACTTACTGTAGCATCTACATCTGTTCTGTCCAACCCAGTAGGCACTAGTCACATGTTGCTGTTTGAATTTAAATTTAAGTCAAATTTAAAAGTTCCTCACACTGGCAACGGGTCATCTGCTCTATAGCCACATGTGGCTAATGGATGCAAAAATGGGTAAAGGTGATTAAGAAATACAGAGTTCTAATTATAAAATAAATAAATCATGGGAATAAAAAGTATAGCATGGGGAATATAGTCAATAATATTATAATAATTTGTATGGTGACAGATGGTAACTACATTTATCATGATGAGCACTGAGCAATACATATAATTTTTGAATTACTAATGTTGTACATCTGAAACAAATATACTAGTGTATGTTAACTACACTTCAATATAGAAGTAAATAATCAAATAGGGATGGAAGTTACTTCTGGTAAAGGCACTACACATGTAGAAAAAGGTATGGAATTAGTAATTGGACAAACATGGAGCTCAAATCTTCACTCTATCCCCGAGCATTCAAATTACTCAAACTCTCTGAAGCGGAGTTTGGTCATCATTAAAATTACTTTAAAAATATAATTCAATGGAAGGTTGCCCAATGCAAACGTGTGTAATGCCACAGAACTGTACACTCAAAAATGGTTGAAATTGTGAATTTTGTCACGTATTTTATACATGACATGTACAGAATTTATAATTTTACCACAGTGAAAAAAAAAACCTACTTCCAAAGAAATGGACAGGACAGAACAGAATATTTCCATCTTAGCAGAAATTCTATGAAACAGTGCTACACTAGATATGTAGTTACCCTTCTAGAACTGTCAGAGATGAAAAAGATACTGCTGCCAACAGAATGTCCTCTCCACCTAGTTTTTGCAATAATGAGAATTGTTCACACCTTCTCCACCCCCTCTTTTATCCTCTGTCTCCACGTTCGTAGCATCTTACAGCTGGTTTTTTTGGTGGCCCCTGCCTACAGATCATCCCCTCCCTGTCCCCAAGCCAGCCGATGCAGAGAAAGATGGTATGTCAGCATTCCTCCTTGTCTGTCTGGTGAAGCTTGTGATTAAATCATGCTCCCAGACACAGCACAGCATACATTCCACACCCACACCTAAGGTCTGGGCAAACAGCTGTGTTGTTCACCAAACATCCCTCACTTTGTACCTACCACTCCTGAACAGCTCAACTGGCCAAATTCCAGAGGTTCTGCTTCTGCCCAAGCTTTTCAGCTCTAAACTCAATGGTAGCTGGAGAACCACATATGGCACTTGCCAATGTGCCTTCCAGAAATGGACTCCATTCCCAGAGCCCGTACCTGATGGTGCATGTCCTAACCCCCATCCACAGATAACCTGGCATTGGTTTACACAGTCACTCCTTCTGCAAACTTTCCTAGTGGCTGAACCTGGCCTTCTTTGCTACACCCACTGAATGCAGTGCCTTGGACTGACACTGACTTCCTGGGGTTCATTTAACTTTTCTCATCTTCAACTGTGCTCTGGCTTAAGGTATAGTAGGCCCTCTCACCCTGCCTCAGTTGGCCCTCTTCCTTCATCCCACAAACAGCCTCAAGCTGGAGATTCCCCAAGGAATGACATAATTCACTAAAACCCCACAGTCCTTTGCCTCACTGCGAATGGCTAGCAGATGTCCAAGGGAGCTTGCGCCAATGTGATGAAGCTTTCCCTTTGAGTCTGGAATAGAACTCATGACCTTGGTGTCATTAGCACCAAGCTCTCACCAGCTGAGCTAACATGCCTCTAAGTTTCAACAGAAGTTCAAGGTCACAGAGATTGGGTTGCCTTTTTCCATTTTATTCTCTGAGGATAAGGTGAATTACCTTGATTGCAGAAGTTGCCCAAATAAAAATATTTCAACTTTGTGATTTTTTAGAACAGCGTGTACTCTGAGTGGATGTGAAATGAGCTACCATCTATCAGTTACAAAATCGCTCTGGAAAGAGACCTGATGACAGTGGGGCGTCTTGCTGAGAAAAAATTACTTTAAACATAAAATCATTCAACTCTTTGCCAGTCATTGCCTTAAGAAAACACATTCAGATAAAAGGATGGGGCATAAGTCATTGTTTCGAAACAATTTTTTTCTCGATTGCTCGGAAGGCTTTCATTGTTTGTGAAATCCTTTGTTCCTTATTTAGTGTTGGCCCACTTACCTTCAAGAGGGATTGAAAACATGCTGATAAGAAAGGGGAAAGTTAATTTATTTTTCCACAGCTTCATTAAGTATCTCCTGTGTGAATTACACTAGTCACTCCTGCTTCAGTTTTATGTAAGGTAGGGGAAGGGTACCCAGTGAGTGGCTCTTTGTGTATTCTTGCCATTTCCATGGCCGCCTTCCATCATCAAAGACACAAGTATGGTCAGCAAACATACGAATATCCCAAAAGTCAGAGATTTATCATTGATATTTCTACATTGTGATGATGAGTTGAATGAACTCATTCAAAGATATCTCTGAACTCACCTAAAATATAGTGAAGTACCAAATGAGGAATTAAATAATTACAGTTGTGAAATTTCATCCGTTAAATGCAATAATGACAATGTACAGAGTTGTTATAGTCAGACAGCTGGTCAATCTCACTCCCAAAAGAGAGGAAGAAACATAAAAAGAAAAAGAATTGCCAGGAATAAATTTCCTAAAAATGAAAAAACGGGATAGATGTTATCCCACTAAATCTATAGAAGAATATCAAAGTTTTTTTTTACTATTTTATTTATAAATACTTCATGCATATTGTTGAAAATAGAAACTATAGAGAATTTTATAAGCAAGAAACAAAAATCATACATAATTCCCTTCCAGGGCTAACTGCTGCTACACCTCTATTGTCTCTCCTTCCGGAATCATTCACTCCCCTCTTTATTGCTCTATACAAACCTACACAAATTAAGATGCTTAAGTACTATTCATAAGCCGCTTTCTTCACTATATATTCCATGTCAGTAAGTACATTTCCATATATCATAATCTGTAATGCTTGCAGTGTGTTATTTTATATTATATATCATTATTTCTCAACAAGCCACTACTGGATTGGTTTTCATAACATATAGCAAGCATGTATATATTTTGATTCAGCAATTCAAGTTCAAGGAATGAATTCTAAATAAATAATTATTTGGCTGTGCCAAGACTTAGCAAAAAAGCTATTCATAGTCTTGTTTAAAATCATGAAAGATGGGATGCCTGGTGGCTCAGTCTGTTATGTGGCCAACTCTTGATCTCAGCTCAGGTCTCGATCATAAGGTCATGAGTTCAAGCCCCTTGTTGGGCCCAAAGAAAAGGAAATTATGAAAATTAGGTGTTTGCTTCAGTAGCACATATATTAAAATTGGAAAGAAAATCATGGAAGTTAGAAACAACATACTAATAATTTTAAAAATATCTAAATTAATTATGATATGTCTATACTGGAATGTTAATGCAGCTACCCTAAAAAATCTTGTTTTGAAGAATATTGAATAGCATGCGAATATATAAACAAATAGGCACTATTATCCTTAATTTATAATTTTTAATAAATACATGACATTTCTGAAAAGCAAGATAATGTAATTATTAAAAGATATGTCTTAAAACTATCAGTAAAATGAGATCGCTAGGAGGATTTTTTTTTTAATACAGAGCAATGCCTCTTGGAAGAAATTTTACAATATTATTGAAAGTCATTTTAAAAGACCTAAAATAATGGAGAGTTTTATAATGTCAATGGGTGGGAAGACATAATATCACCAAGATGTCAATCCTTCCTAAGTTAATTTATACATTCAATACAATTTCATTAAAAGTTGATTTAAAAATTCCATTGGAAGTAAAAATAGCTGTGAATAGCCAAAACAATTTTGAAGAAGAACAAAGTCCTTTCCAAGAAGGATTATAAAGTCAAAGTAATTAAAAAGCTATGGAAATTGAAACTGGGCTTAGTGAAGGCATAAACAAATAGAGGGAAAAAAATAGCAAAAAGAGCCGATAATCAAGATTCTCATATAGGGGAACCTCACAGATACTGGAAGTACCTTTACTTTATAGATCAATGAGAAAACTATATAGATCAATGAGAAAATGATGTGTTATTTAATTAATAGCTCTGAGACAATTTGATTGTCCAGATGAAAAAAAGTAAAATTTTATCCCTACCTTTTATCATAAACAAAAATCTCCTTGAGCTGGAATAAATAACAAAACATGAAAAAGATACATTAATACTTTTAAAACAGAATATAGGTAAATAACTCTATGGTGTTCAGGCAAGGAGGGATTTATTAAACAAAATTCAAAGAAAAACTGTAAAGAAAAAGTATGATGTTTCCTTTTTTAAATTTAATTTAATTTTATTTTTTTCAGTGTTTCAAAATTCATTGTTTGTGCACCACACCCAGTGCTCCATACAATATGTGCCCTCCACAATACCCACCACCAGGCTTACACCACTTCCAGCCCCACTGCAAAATCCTCAGTTTGTCTCTCAGAATCCACAGTATTTCATGGTTTCTCTCCCCCTCCAATTTCCCCCAACTCACTTCTCCTCTCCATCTCCCAATGTCTTCCGTGTTATTCCTTATGCTCCACAATTAAGTGAAACCATATTATAATTGACTCTATACTTTACTTATTTCACTCAGCATAATCTCCTCTAGTCCCGTGTGTGTTGATACAAAAGTTGAGTATTCATCCTTTCTGATGGAGACATAATAAGCCATTATATATATGGACCATATCTTCTTTATCCATTCCCCTGTTGAAGGGCATCTTGGTTCTTTCCACAGTTTGGTAACTGTGGCCATTGCTGCTATGAACATTGGGGTACAGTTGGCCCTTCTTTTCACTACATGTGTATCTTTGGGGTAAATACCAAGTAGTGCGATTGCAGAATCATAGGGAAGCTCTATTTTTAACTTTTTGAGGAAATCTTCACACTATTTTTCAAAGTGGCTGCACCAACTTGCATTCCCACCAACAGTGTAAGATGGTTCCCTTTTCTCCACATCCTCTCCAACACATGTTGTTTACTGTTTTGTTAATTTTGGCCATTCTAACCGGTGTAAAGTGGAACTCAATGTGGTTTTGATTTGACTCTCCCCAATGGCTAGTGATGATGAACATTTTTTCATGTGTCTGATAGCCATTTGTATGTCTTCTTTGGAGAAGTGTCTGTTCATGTCTTCTGCCCATTTTTTGATGTGATCATCTGTTTTGTGTGTGTTGAGTTTCAAAAGTTCTTTATAGATCTTGGATATCAGCCTTTTGTCTTTACTGTCATTTGCAAATATCTTCTCCCATTCCGTGGGTTGCCTCTTTGTTTTCTTGACTGTTTCCTTTGCTGTGCAGAAGGTTTTGATCTTGATGAAGTCCCAAAAGTTCATTTTTGCTTTTGTTTCCTTTGCTTTTGGAGACATGTCTTGGAAGAAGTTGCTGTGGCTGATGTCAAAGAGGTTACTGCCTATGTTCTCCTCTAGGATTCTGATGGATTCCTGACTCATATTAAGGTCTTTTACCCATTTCGAGTTTACCTTTGTGTATGGTGTAGGAGAATGGCTGAGTTTCATTCTTCTATACATAGCTGTCCAATTTTCCCACGCCATTTATTGAAGAGACTGTCTTTTTTCCACTGTATATTTTTTCCTGCTTTGTCTAAGCTTATTTGACCATAAAGTTGAGGGCTCTCAATATCTGGGCTCTCTACGCTGTTCCACTGGTCTATGTTTCTGTTTTTGTGCCAGTACCATTCTGTCTTGACAATCACAGTTTTGTAGTAAAGCTTAAAATCAGGCAATGTGATGTCCCCAGTTTTGTTTTTCTTTTTCAACATTTCCTGAGCAATTTGGGGTCTCTTCTGGTTCCATACAAATTTTAGGATTGTTTGTTCCAGCACTTTGAAAAATGCCAATGGGATTTTGATTGGGATGGTACTAAAAGTATAAATGGCTCTAGGCAGTATAGACATTTTGACAATGTTTATTCTTCCAATCCATGAGCATGGAATGGTCTTCCATCTTTTTGTGTCTTCTTCAATTTCTTTCATGAGTGTTCTGTAGATCTTCAAGTACAGATTTTTTTAAACTATTTCTTTTTTTTAAGATTTTATTTATTTATTTGACAGAGAGAGAGATCACAAGTAGGCAGAGAGGCAAGCAGAGAGAGAGGGGAAAGCAGGTTCCCCACTGAGCAGAGAGCCTGATGTGGGGCTCGATCCCAGGACCCTGAGATCATGACCTGAGCCGAAGGCAGAGGCTTTAACCCACTGAGCCACCCAGGCACCCCTCAAGTACAGATCTTTTACCTCTTCGGTTAGGTTTATTCCCAGGTATCTTATGGTTCTTGGTCTACAGTAGATGGAATCAATTCTCTAATTTCCCTTTCTATTTTTTCATTGTTAGTGTATATAAGAAAGCAACTGATTTCTGTACATTGATTTTGTATCCTGCCACATTACTGAACTGCTGTAGTTTTGGGGTGGAGTCTTTTGGGTTTTCCATATAAAGTATCATGTCATCTGTGAAGAGAGTTTGACTTCTTCTTTGCCAATTTGAATACATTTTATTTCTTTTTGTTTTCTGATATCTGTTGCTAGGACTTCTAGTACTGTTTTTGAACAACAGTGGTGACAGTGGACATCCTTGTCATGTTCCTGATCTCAAAGGGAAGGTTGTCAGCTTTTTCCCATTGAGGATGATATTTGCTGTGGGTTTTTCATAGATAGATTTTATGAAGTTGAGGAATGTTCCCTCTATCCCTAAACTTTGAATCATTTTAATCAGGAAAAGATACTGTATCTTGTCAAATGCTTTTTCTGCATCAATTGAGAGGACCATGTGGTTCTTCTATCTTCTCTTATTGATTTGTTCTATCTATCTATTGAGTTGTTCTACATTGATTGATTTGTGAATGTTGAACCACCCTTGCATCCCATGGATAAATCCCACATGGTCATGGTGGATGATCTTTTTAATGTACTGTTGGATCCTATTAGCTAGGATCTTGTTGAAAATCTTGGTGTCCGCATTCATCAGGGATATTGGTCTGAAATTCTCCTTTTTGGTGGGGTCTTTGCCTGGTTTGGCGATCAGGGTAATGCTGGCTTCATAAATAGAGTCTGGAAGTTTTCCTTTTGTTTCTATCTTTTGAAACAGCTTCAGGAGAATAGGTATTATTTCTTCTTTGAATATTTGGTGGAATTCTCGAGGGAATCCATTAGGTCCTGGACTCTTGTTTCTTTGGGAGGTTTTTGATGACTACTTCAATCTTGTTACTAGATATTGGACTATTCAGGCTGTCAATTTCTTCCTAATTCAGTTTTAGAAACTTAATAGGTTTCCAGAAATGCATCCATTCCATCTAGGTTACTTAACTTATTGGCATATATATATATATATATATATATATATATATATATCTGCTGATAATAATTTCTGATAATTGTTTCTATTTCCTTGGTGTTAGTCATGATGTCTCCCTTTTCATTCATACTTTCATTAGTTTGGGTCCTCTTTCTTTTCTTTTGGAATAGTTTGGCCAATGGCTTATCGATCTTATTGATTCTTTCAAAAAACCAGCTTCTAGTTTTGTTGATGTTTTCTACTGTATCCCTAGTTTCTCATTGACCTCTGCTCTAATCTTGATTATTTCCCTTTTTGTGTGTGGGGTTGGCTTAACTTGTTGTTGATTCTCCAGTTCTTTAAGGTGTAAAGAGAGCTGATGTATTTTGGACTTCTCCATTTTTTTGAGGGAGGCTTGGATGGCTATGCATTTCCTCCTTAGGACCACCTTTGCCGTATCCCATAGGTTTTGAACCGAAGTGTCTTCATTCTCATTGGTTTCCATGAATTGTTTAAGTTCTTCTTTGATTTCCTGGTTAATCCAAACATTCTTAAGCAGGATAGTCTTTAGCTTCCAAGTGTTTGAATTCATTCCAAATTTTTCTTGTGGTTGAGTTCCAGTTTCAAAGCATTGTGACCCAGTCTATGGTCTATTCTGAAGAAGGTTCCATGTGCACTCAAGAAGAATGAGTATTCTGTTGTTTTAGGGAGAAATGTTCTGTATATATCTATGAGGAACATCTGGTCCAATGTGTCATTCAGTGCTCTTGTTTCTTTATTGATGTTCTGCTTGGATGATCTATCTATTACTGAGAGTGGTGTGTTAAGATCACACCACCACTATTAATGTATTCAAATCAATATGACTCTTTATCTTGATTAACAAATTGTCTTATGTAGTTGGTTGCTCCCGTATTGGAGGCATACTTACCATTGCTAGATCTTCTTGGTGGATACATGCTTTAAGAATGATGTAGTATCCTTCTTTATCTCTGACTACAGTCTTTAGTTTAAAATCTAATTTCTCTGATATGAGAATCACTACCCCAGCTTTCTTTTGAGGCCCATTGGCATGAAAGATGTTTCTCCATCCCTTCATTTTCAGTCTGGATGTATCCTTAGGTTCCAAATGGGTCTCTTGTAGACAACATATGGATGGGTCCTGTCGTTTTATCCAATCTTCAACCCTGTGCCATTTTATGGGAGGGTTTAGGCTATTCACCATTGAGTGATTATTGAAAGATAATTTCTTATTGACATCATGTTGCCTGTGAAGTCCTTATTTCTGTAGGTGGTCTCTGTAAATTTCTGTTCTATGACATTCTTGGGTTCTTTCTTCTTTTATAGAACCCCCCCCCTTAATATTTCTTGTAGTGCCAGCTTGGTGGTCACATACTCTTATAAACCTTGGCAATCTTGGAAGCTCTTTATCTCTCTCCATCCACATTGAATGTCAGCCTTGCTGGATAAAGTATTCTTGGCTGCATGTTCTTCTCATTTAGTGCCTTGAATATGTCTTGCCAGTCTTTTCTGGCTTGCCAGGTGTCTGTGGACAGGCCTTATGTTATTCTGATGGACCTTCCTCTGTACATAAGTATGATAAATTTCATACTTTAAAAATTAAAATTTTCCATGAAATAGATGACACCATAAACACAGCAAAGACAAGCTACATACTATATTAACACATTTGCAATACACAAAATAAATAAAAAATTAGAATTCAGAATATACAAAGAGTTCTGAAAAGTCAATAAGAAAAAAACAACCCAATGCTACTTGTACATTTTTCTTACTGGCATCATGCTGCTATAGTATTTGGACATAAAAATTTAGAGCTGTGATAGGTGTCTCTTTAAGAGGTCTTTTTCTTTTAACCTGGCTCACTATTTTTTAAGCACTTGTCTAGTCCAGTTTCATTTAATTTTTTAAAAGTTTTATGAGTTAGACAAAATTCACTTGCAATTGATTTTTAATGGCATTTATGTATTTTTTAATTTCTCTCTCAATATTTTAAACTGTTTCTTTCCTAAATCAAAATTAATCTTGACTAATACAGTTTCTTAAAAAACAGTCATCTGTTTAAAAAAAGTACTTTTAATTTCCTCATTTGACAAAGAAAACTCTGTCATTGAGTTCATTTTTGGGGGTTTATCCATCACCTGTTTTGCCACCTGTGTAAAAAGTTTTTAAAAATATCTCATAGTTCTCAAGCTCTTATAATTTTTTAAAGAGGGTATCTAACATCATTTATTCTACCTTCTAACATCAACCTTCTGTTAATGTGCTAATCCTCACCATTTAGAGGTCTTACATCTGTCTCTCATCATCTTTTCATCTTTTCAGATGTGGGAGTGGGGTCTAATATCGAAGCCTGATTTAGATTTTCAATAAAAGTTTAAAGTCATTTATTTTTACAGTGTAAATCTTGAACTAATATCTTTCTTGCTTTCAAATAGAAATGTTAGCCTGTCTATAGACTATGCTCATGATACCCAGGAATCTTTCTTAATTTCTGTACTTTTTCCTTGAATTCTTAGAAGTAAGCTCTTGAAACAGTTTACCATCTTACTTTTAACCCAAAAATTTCTCTCTCTTTTTTAATGGAAAAGCAGGTTCTACTGGTCTATTCTGTTTTTAAGGATTATGCCCCAAATCTAAGTCCTAATTATAGGAATACGTCCTTTATTTGATATGCCTCCATTTATTTTCCTATTATCACCTGATTATTTGAAATTCAAATTTCTTTTTTTCCTACCATGAGGTTCCCCTGCTGTACCTGAATCATCATCAGCTCTGTGTGACTAAGGGATATGCATTTCATCTGCATTTCATCTCCCCCTCTGTTCTGACTGCTTCTAGCATTCTGAGCACATTTGGAGTATCAAACCTCAGTATTCTACCACATCCCTTGTCAGTCCTTACCTCTCTTTTTCCTTTCTGTCTTTCAAAGTAACACCAGTACACCCACTATCCCTGTAGATGCTCTTCTATGCTATGCCTGGCTGGCTGTCTCATAGCTGGCCCTGCCTTTTGCTATCTCGGTATTCTTGCACTGGACTTGAATGCTTTGTTGGAGTATTTTATTTTTTAAATATTCTCAATATTTTAAAAACTGATCTTGCTAGGGTTTGTTCTGCTGTTTTTAGTTTTGTTATTTGTCCTTGCATCAGCCGAGTCCTCATGAATATATGACCGATATGGATGGACACTGTTTTAACCCATTACTACTACTTTACCAGCTGGAAAGCTACATCTCCTTGGGGGTAAACAATATATCCATGTGAAGTGAATCAGTTCCACATTTAATTTGGGGAAGGATTCAGCTGAGTAGATGGTGAATGAAGCATTGGGGCAAACATAGTAAGTTCTTCCCAAATCAGTTACTATTAAAAATCCTTAGAACTATCTAAAAAAAAAAAAAAAAAAAAAAAAACCTTAAAACAAAAAAAAAAAAAAAAAAAAAAAAAAAACACTTTCATGGAATGAATTAAAACCATATTGAGAAAAGGAGAGGGAATTAGAGTGTGTGGATACATTAAAACAAATAGAGTTAATACCTGCTTGCAAGAAAAAATGTCTAGAAAATTAGTGATGGAATTGCCAAACTACATTTAATATTTTATAGGAAATCCCCACTATATAGCATGAAAGGCATATTTTTTTTAAAATATTTTATTTATTTATTTGTCATAGAGAGAGAAGCGAGAGCAAGCACAGGCAGACAGAGTGGCAGGCAGAGGCAGAGGGAGAAGCAGGCTCCCTGCCAAGCAAGGAGCCCGATGTGGGACTCGATCCCAGGACGCTGGGATCATGACCTGAGCTGAAGGCAGCCGCTTAACCAACTGAGCCACCCAGGCTGAAAGGCATATTTTTGAATCCTCTACAAAACAATATAATAAACATGAAAATTAGGTTAAAGGGAAAAAACTGAAGTTGACAATCAACAATAAAGATGCTCTACCTAGAACTTCTCAAAACGAATACCTGTAAGAAGTTTCAGCAACCAAAAAAGTTTATTTTATCTGTGATACTGAATATTATTAAAATAACAATGAATTATTATTCATTACACTGAATATTATTAAAATAACTCAACAATATGGAAATTTTATTTTTAACCTAGTAATTTTAGAAATGAATTTTTACACCCTTAAAATGAGCTTTTTTTTTTTACTAAAATGTATAGTTTTATTTGTTATGATAGTTGTAGTACTTAGTGTTAGTACTTTTCATGTTTAAAACTGCATAATAAATTTTCCGTAAGTCTATGCACATGTAAAAAGTGGGAAGAAAGAGTGTGCGATAATTACGGTAGTGGTATTACTTCTGTCAGGCTTACATGATCTGACTAATAGACTAATGCCAAGGTAATTGTTTAATTAAACATTAAGATAAACCACCTCTTGAGGCACCTGGGTGACTCAACTGGTGAAGCATCTGACTCTTGGTTTCAGCTCAGGTATGATCTTAGGGTCGTGGGATAGAGCCCTGCGTCAGGACTCTGCACTGGGTGTGGACCCTGTTTAAGATTTTCCCTCTCTCCTCTGCCCCTCCCCTGCCTCCTCTTGCTCTCTCCCTCTCTAGAAAATAAACAAATAAATAAAGCACCGCTTCTCCTTCTTCTGTTTTCATTAATCTCACCATCAATAACAAATATATAAAAAATATCACTATGCTGTGAATAAAACAAGCATATGACTATCCCTATAGAAATTAAAAATCTAATTGGAAAAATAGAAAATAGACATGCTTTTAAAACACAATATTCTTATTAACTTGTTAGCTTGGCTCAACTATCTGGCACATAGAAGGTGAATCCTACACCCCATTCAATTCAGTGCTCAACAAATAAAGTGACCCAGGAAGTTTGGGTACTGGTGGAGCAAAGCACAGAGGTCCAGGAAATAACTGGCATGGGCACTGTACCCCTCGAGAGGTCAGCCTGGGGATGAGATGTGGGGACAGTGTTAAGGACAGAGCTCAGTAGTTGGCATCTCTATCGGTAAGTGACAGCAAAGTCTGTACATGATTCTATCAAAGAGAGAATAAGCGGTCAGATAAATAACCTATGAGTCAAAAATCAAAGCTTCTGTGTAGATGGGGTCATGTCCAAGATAAGAAATGGAGGCAAGGCAGAGGACAGATGTTGAAGTATATGTTAAAATCAAGGGAGCAGAGGTCAAGCAAGAGTCAGAGCCAAGATGGTGGAAACTGGTCTCCGGCAGCCGGAATTGACTGGACACCAAGGTGTCTAACTTGTCCTTGAGCTGGCGGGATTCAAAAAGCTCATTTCCTGGATTAACACAGGAGCTCAACCAGTAGCTCACATGACTTTCTGATTCACACAGAGCAAGAATATTATGAGATACTCAGAGGGAAAAGGTGATGATTTCCAGAGTGTCCTACATGAGTTACAGAGAGGGGCTTTATTAAACAGGAAAATGTATTACTAATAAATAAAATATTTATAAGTAACCGCAGATTGAAAGGAGGAATAAAGGGACAAGGTATGTTCTGTAGTCAATGGGCAGACATGGTTGCTGTGCCCAAAAGTTTCTTAGGAAACAGCAAAGCAGCATGAAAAAAATTGGTGTGATTCAGTGGGTGGAGAAGTCGGAATACCAGGGTAGGAAGGAGGCAAAATTGTAGGTTCCTTGGAGCTAGACACTACATCTTATGTATCACTGATTATCCACATCCAGCTAAGTAAGTAATAACTAATTACTTAGTAATTCCTGATTCATTATGATGAGGATGGTAGTATAGTGGAATAGCATTCTATTTAGAGGTTAGATTAAGTACACAAGGCAAAATTTGTGCATGTTCTTTGTTACATGTTGTAACCAACTTTATGGAGCACTGGCTAAAAGCCAAATACAATACTACAAGTTATACCTTAATTCCTGCACAACCTTATTAGGTAGGAAGTATTACTATTATTACAATTCCTCATTTGACAAATGAAGGAACTCGGGTTTGGAGAAGTTAAGTGTCTTATTCAAGGTCACACATCTCTAGACAGAGCTGAAATTTGAATCCAGGTGGTCTGATTCCAAAGTGAAGGACCACAATGCTACACCATATATGAATAATGATACCTAACATTTGTAAGCAAATCTGTAATTGCCAAACTATATAATTCATCCACTTGATTCTCAGAATAGCCCAATGGAGTAGTTGGTATTTTTACACAAGTATGTCTTCTATGAGACTAGAACCCACAAAGAGAAATCAATAAATCAAGGAAAGGCAGAACGTAACTTGGCAATAGGACAGATCCCCAAGAATGTGAGCCAGAAATTGAAAGTAAGTACAATGGCCCAGCCAGCACACTTGAGCTTGCTTGATTCCTGGGAGCACAATATCACTAGGGTCAGAACTTGTGGGTGAGCTGAGAAAGCAGGAAGTTTGAGGCCAACTCCAATCCTAGGTCTCTTGAGGGAATGAAAGGGTTTCATCCCCTTTTTATGTGAATGGTTTCCTTCCACCCTTAGATTGCCAGGACTCTGTGATCAGTGACCACCTGCTACCCTTGTGCCTCCAAAACCTTCACATAGTAAATGCTCAATAAAGGTTATCTGGAAATGATTTAAGGTAAGGCGTTTGGACTCAGCCTGGCATTTGTTATGTAAAATTTGCTAAATAAAACTGCCAAAAAGTTACTACAAAATAAATGCAGTAACAGCCAGTCTTTTAAAGTAAGCTTCTAAAGATATAAACACCTAAGTATAATTCTGTGTGCCTCTTGCTAACCTTTATTTGCTCAGTCAAGTTTAAACTAAACCACATGTTGCCTCAAGGTGTAACCAGACTTTTCTTTATACACGACTCCACACTTTACCTTAGGATCTCTCTTAGGGCTGGCATCGGTTTCCCAGAAGTCTGAGCGCGAGTGTGTCATGGCTTCCACTCATTGGATACGTTTGCCAGCAAACATCGCCAGATGAGCTTCTGTGATCCTTAATCAGGAACTTCTCCAAAGGTACTATCTAGCCTCCTCCTTTGTCTGCTCCACAAGGCAAAAACCAGAGACTTCCACCAGTTTGGGGACTCAAGTCTTTGGTATAACTACTACGTCTCTAATAACAGAAAGAGCTTAGTTTGGTTAAAGTCCTCTCTCAACAAACTTCGTTCTTGAATTCTTTCATGTGCGTGCCCGAATAGTGGGGATGATACCAGTGATGTTACAGCCACCCTTTCCTAGCTCAGCCCACTACAGTGGCAGTACCACACTCATTTCTGCGACACTCCCTGCTCAGAAGAGAGTCTCTTTCCATGCTCATTACCAAAGAGAATAGCTTCGTCCACCCCAAAAGGTTTTTTCAGTTGCTGGTGGTTCTCCAAATTCAGCATGAAATGTGCCTATCATGGCCGCTGCTGTTGCTCCTCATACCCGGAAATGGAAGTACACTACCTTCAGCTTTAGATTCTGACCTCTGCACTACTAAACTGAACTTAGATTGAGCAACATAAATTTTAAGATTTGAAAGATACTTTAGAAACCACAGAGCCCTAAGCCCGGAAAAGGAAAACTGAGTTCAGAAAAATTAGGTGTTCTGTCCAAGAGTCCTTAGAAGAGCCAGCTCATATACTCAATCCTAAGCCAGGCCTCCTTCTACCTGGCAGGGTTGCCTTTTTTTATACCAGCATAGTCTAAACATTTAAAAAAGAAAACAAAGAGGCTTTACAACAAACACTGAAATTATTATTGGAAAATAGTAAAAACCTGTGGCCTGAAGGAGTAAATGTCCTTTATAAATTATATTAAATATTAAGCAATATTAAGTAATTAAACATTAAGTAACTCAAAAAAATCACCGTATAAATATATTTTAGTACATCAGCTGTGCAACTGGGCCAAATGTATTGATTAATGTTCTTGTGGAAGAAGGGTAATTTTATTTTGTGTCCTTTGTTGCGGTCTATGTGATACTAATATCGTACTTATGCGTGTGTCTCTCTTTCATGATGATCTAAATCACTATTTGTCACCAAGGCAGTGCAGTACCATGGAAAGAGCACTGAAGGAGGAGTCCAAAGGGTCTTGACCTCTTCTCTGAGAAGTTAACTAGCCCTGTGACTTGGAAGGGAGCAATACACTGAAAAACAAAGAAGTGGGCTAGGTGATCTTTAAGCTCTTTTCAGCTCTAAACACCCTTCATTAGCCTCATCCCAATCCTTGAAACTCAAAGTAAACACATGAAAATTCATGAGACCTTAGGTTTACAGAATTTAAAAGCAGCAATTCATCCATACAATTTACTGTCCCCCAAATTCTACCTTTTATAAGTGCTAGCCACAGAAAGGATCTTTATATCATTTCAAGGCCAATTTACTTTTGCAAAAGCAAACCGCAGGAGCAAGAGAGACCCATCCTGAAATTTTTGCCTGGCCTTAAAACACTGTCAGCATTCCTTCTAACTTGCCAGGTCATTCTTAGAAAAGTAAATGAAGATCCCTCTTTCCATCCTTTAAGAACTAAACTGACCTCTAAAAGAGCCATCAAATTATTTTAGTATTAAAAAAATTAACACAGGGGACGCCTGGGTGGCTCAGTTGGTTAAGCCGCTGCCTTCAGCTCGGGTCATGATCCCAGGGTCCTGGGATCGAGCCCCACATTGGGCTCTCTGCTCAGCAGGGACCCTGCTTCCCTCTCTCTCTCTGCCTGCCTCTCCATCTACTTGTGATTTCTCTCTGTCAAATAAATAAATAAAATCTTAAAAAAAAAAAAAATTAACACAGGGGACGCCTGGGTGGCTCAGTTGGTTAAGCAGCGGCCTTCGGCTCAGGTCATGATCCCAGTGTTCTGGGAT
Source organism: Mustela nigripes (assembly GCF_022355385.1). Lineage (NCBI taxonomy): Eukaryota > Metazoa > Chordata > Mammalia > Carnivora > Mustelidae > Mustela > Mustela nigripes. The sequence goes on along the minus strand of NC_081561.1, from coordinate 135,248,820 downwards.
CGAGTCCCACATCGGGCTCCTTGCTCAGCAGGGAGCCTGCTTCTCCCTCTGTCTCTGCTGCCACTCTGTCTGCCTGTGCTCGCTCTCTCCCCCACCTCTGATAAATAAATAAAATCTTAAAAAAAAAATTAACACAGTATTCTAGCTATAACTTAAATACAAATAAAAGTATGACTGCCAGTGTTCTTTGGTTAATTTCATGTATGCAGGAACCTTCCACTAAAAGATTAAATAGCCTTACACTTAAGTCCTTTTTGTTTTGCATTCATAAGCAGTTGTAACATACACATGCATACACTAAATCCACATCTGAATAAATGAGTGAAAACTAGCTTATCGGAAACTAGCCCATCTCTCTCCAGGAATACTGGCTCCCATCTGCTTCCGGGTTTTTCTAACTCACTGTGTCCCTTCATTATATGTATAAGAGAGGCATGAAAATAAAATGCACATCTGTTTTCAGCACTCCAACATATGCTATCAGGAATGCCACCTACAAGATTCCTAATACAAGATTACTCACTGGTCTCATCCACTTCTGAGATTCTATGACTCTACAATTATTTTTGAGTCCAAAATGTGAAAAGCCCATCTTTCTGATTGTGATAAAGTATAAAAATGGCCCCAGTTTCTCAGCCTTTGCATGTAACTCTGAATCTCTCCCCCACACACTCCTACCCCTTACGAAGCCAAAGGACGCAGCCATTTGACTTCGTTGGGCCCAATGGATATCATCAGATAATGCAAGCAAAGGCTTGAAATGGGTTAGTGATCTGGGGCTTGTTGTCCTCTGTGCCTTTGCCAGCACCACGAGGATAGGCCTGCATGAGCCTGCTGGAGGATGAGAAACATGTGAAACCAAACTGAGTTCATCCCAGCTGCACTGGCCAAAAGAGCCAGCTGATTGCCAGATAGATGAGTGAACCCAGCTAATCTCAGCAGTCTCCTAGGTGATCTCCCTGACAGGTACTAGATGGTTACTGTTGTTTGCCATTGATGAGGTCTGCCATTGATGAGCTGCTAACTGTGATAAGTAAAAGCTAACTACTGTACTGCAGGTTTTCCAAAAGTTCCAAGCCAATAGTCTCCCTTAATTAAAAACAAACAAAAAACTCAATCTCTTCTCCATCTATACATAGCTCTACAGTTATAATGATGTACTTTCCATTTTACTCATTCATTCTAGTAATTCATTCATGGTACAACTATTTATTGACTGCCTATTATATGTGATCATGGATCTAAGCATATAAAAAGTATTTAAAGCCCCTGGGCTAGAGGATACTAACAAGGAATACAGACAGAAAACAGAAGAGGTCCCTAGACTGAACCCTGGGCCACCCCAGAATCAGTAAAGATGATGAGAAACACACCAAGAAGACCTAAAAGGAGTAATCAGGAGGGTTGGAAGAAAAAGAGTATATTTTTCTGGGAGCCAAGTAAAGAAAGTAGATTAAGGAGAAAATTAACTATTGTGTCAAAGGCTGCTAACTGGTCAAGGAAAGTTCTGAGAATGGACTGTTGGATTTAGCAACACGAAGGTCATTGGCAACCCTGACAAAAGAAGTTTTGGTATCAATCTTTGAATTGAGCTGATCCCATCATACTCTGCCAAATCTGTAAAAAAGTTGTTCCATCGATGCCAAGAGGTCTGAAATTCTTACAAGGATGTTCTTACAAGTTCTTACAAGGATGGAAGCACTGGGCTACCCACCATCCTGCTTCACCCAGCTGAACTAACAGTCACAGAGGCTGACCTGCCTCTACCCCATTGGGCAGCTGAGGGCATGATATATCAGGACATCTCTTTCACTTTTACCAACATTTGGACAGAATGACTAATTCTCATTAGTTCTCATTCTCATAGTGATCTCATTGTTCTTGTTTATGCTAAATCAATGGACCCCGATGTCGTCATTATCTACCTCCCCTTTTCTTTTAAATTCAGAGTTAGTCCTGACACATTCCACATTCCCTTCTCCTGCTGCTGCTGCCACCACGTTAAAGGCAGAAATAGAGATTCTAGCTATTCACAGGTTAGCTATGAGCCTAATTCCCTTAGCTCCCCAGGTCAACAGATCACCAAAGTCTTAGTGCCCACCATGTCATCTGGAAGAATAAAATACAGGTGGTTTCTTTTACTCTGGATCTCTTCTCTCTGGAGTATATGTATGTGTTTGTGTGCCTTAACTTAGTTATATGCCACCCATATTTTTAGTCCATTATTTTTCATGTTAAATGTGAGTGGTAGCATGGAGCACTCCCAGTAAAGAGGTATGCTGGAAAAAGAAAGTACTCGGAGTCTAGAATCTATTATTCTAGGCTCAATTCTTCTGCTAAGTATTCTGAGACTTTGATCAAGTCATATAATCTTCAGTTTTCTTATCTAGAAGATGAAGTAATTAGATCAGTGGTTTGCAAACTGTGTTCTGTAGAGTCCTGGGGTTCCTTTGGGTTTCTCAGGAACACCAAATTGAGTGAAAAGAGGTTATATCAAATCAGTTTTCACCTGTCTTATAGAGAATCTGCTACTGCTGGTAGAAGCAGATGATGGATTTAAATGTGGAAAAGCACTGGATTCATTAATCTTTTAAGTCCCATATATGATTCAAGGACTGGATTCAGAATATTTCTTTGTCTGCAAATGAAAAATGATCATATAGGAGAAATTTTTAATAAATTAAATATCCAAAATATTAATTAGTAAAATAATATTCTTATAGTATAGATATATAGGTTGCTATTTAAAACATCCAGAATCTCTTTGGTCAAGAGAAACTAGCTTTTTTTAAACGTTTTTCTGAAATTGAATCCTAAACATGAACCCCTAATCCTGCATTCAGTTATAATTCTCACATGAATTACTGGAAAATACCAAGAAAGAACCTAACATTTACATTCTCAGTGTGCTGATTTGGTGCTACCATCATTAATACTAATAAACAGTTGATTACTAGGGCACTTAGGTGGCTCATTCTGTTAAGGGTACTACTCTTGGGTTCCGCTCAAGTCAGGATCTCAGGGTCGATCTCAGGGTCATGGGATAGAGCCCTCATCCAGCTCTGTACTCTGAGCAGTCTGCTTGTCCCTCTACCTTCGTCTCTGCCCCTCTCCAGGCGCCCACTGGTGTGCTCACCCATGCATGTTTTCTCTCTCTCTGTCTCTCTCTAATAAATAATAAATAAATAAACTCTTTTAAAAGAAAATAATAAAAATCCTTTAAAAAAAAAAGAAAATAATCAGTTGATTATTTTTGTTAAAAGACAGCCAATGTACAATTAAGGGAAAACTAATTTTCTGGATTGGCAGCTAACCCTTCAGTACAATGAATTATAGCTGCTCATAATGATAAATTTTTAACTTAGGAAATAAGGCAATTCTTTCCAATTCTTCTCTGGGCTTCTAAGTTATTCTGGACACATAACATACATCTTTCCATCTATATTATTAGTATCTTATCGTCTCACTTTAAAATTATAACGTTAATTTATTTATTGTTTTGGAATATTTCTCAAAATAAAATCATAGCATTGTTATTAAAATAAAAACTAATCAATATTTCTTTCTTTCAAATTTCATCTTTTTTTTAAATTTGAGTATAGTTGGCACACAATGCTACATTAGTTTCAGCTGTATGGCATAATGATTTGTCAAGTTTATAGATGACACTACACTCAACACAAGTATACCTACCATCTGTCACCATACATCGGTGTTAACATAGCATTGACTATATTCCTTATGCTGTGCCTCTCATTCTGTGAGTTATTCATTCCTTAACTGGAAGCCTGTATCTCCTACTCCCCTTCAAATTTCTTCTTAATGCATTATAAGAAAACATAATGAGTTATAAGAAAACATAACCAGAGTGTATGTCCATCAATTAATTTCCTGCATCAATTAATTTCTGTGTGCCAATTTCCTCAGGTGAAAAATGAAAACTTTGCTACCAACACACTTCTGAGTCTATTGTGAGGAAAGAATTTCAACAAGTTTGTGTAGACCTCTGACATCATAAAATAAAAAGCACAACAAATCTTACCCATCATGAAACCATATCCAGGATACATACCAAAAAGAAAAAAACAAAAAAGCAGATGTGTCCGAGCCAGATTTTTATTCCTCCAAGGGAATTAGATATTTATACCCACTATAAGTGATGAAATTACCATTCTCTTTCTTCCAACAACAATAACAAAAACAAAAAACAAAAAAGAGAGGGAGAGAGAAAGAAAAGACATAATAGCTAACACTTGGGTGGTAGTTTAAATTTATAAAGTACTTTTATATGTTATGAATTACAACTTTTGTAACAAACTTGTTAAGTAGAATTTATTTATTTTTATTTCACATTTGAGGATAATGAAGCTCATAAAAGTGACCATAACAGGACTGCTCAGTATGTCTGAGAAGGAGCAGTATTTGTACCAAGAATTCCACCTCTGAAGTCTTCCCCCTTTGCACCAAATCAAACTAGAACATCAGTTTCTTTGATAACAATGTACACCTGGGGGCACGTGGGTGGCTCATTTGGTTAAGCACCCAGCCCTTTGATTTTGGCTCAGGTCATAAACTCAGGGTCCTGAGATCATGCCCCATGTCAGGTTCTGTGCTCAGCAAGGAGTCTTCTTGTGGGTTTCTCTTCCTCTCCATCTGCCCCTCCCCTCTTTAAAATAAATAAATAAATCTTAAATATAAATATATATGTGTGTGTATATATATAGACATATATATGTATACAAAAACATACATACACATATGGGATATATACATATATATCTACATATAGATTTACATGCCTTGGGAATCAGACAGTCTGAGTAATATCCTGGGTTGGACTAACCCAGGAGTGGTTGGTTAAAGCTCTGAACTTCCATCGGCCACTCATCTTTCATTATCATCTTCATCTTCCAACCATTCTCAACTTGTCTTCTGGACTTTTCATACGCAAATGTCCTTTTTGTACCATGAGGACAGTGATGGAAGGGACCAGGTCTTACTCATTTGCTCCATAATAGCTCACGTGTCAGACATACACAAATAACTAATTAAATGAATTAAATCATCACCTCATGCAAAAAAAAAAAAAAAAAGAAAGAAAGAGAGAAAGAAAAAAGTTTTGAACACGTATTTTGTGACTTGTTTAGTGCTAGCTCAGGAAACAAGACAGAGAGAGTCCCTGCCATCATGGGAGTTTATGGACAGTTGCTGAATAGCTAACGGTAATAATTATGGTAAGTTGAGAAGAACTGAGTACTGTGAAAGGTAGAACACTGGGAACCAGCATAGCCTCCCCGAAGAAAAGACACGAATCTGCGGTTGGGGAGGAAAATGCAGCTGAGGCAGAAAGGCCTGCACATATGCTACAATCAGGAAATGCATTCTCCAGAGCACTTAAATCCTGTATCTTACGGAACTACCAGGGCTCAGAACCAAATCTAATAATGATGTTGTGATTTTCAGTGTAATACAGGCATCGAAACAGATTCAAATAATTTCTTCATGTAGATAAGTCATGTACTCTTTCAGATCTTTAGAACATTCAGTAAATTTACTCAGTCTTGCTATAAAAATAGGGAGTATAGGTATATGGTTCTCTTTTTAATCTGAAACTAATAATTTGATGTTATAGGTAGAGATTCACTAATCTAATTGGTATCCAGCCTGGCTAAGAAAGTGGATTCTTACACTGAAAAAGTAAAATAAAATAAAATAAAATAAAAAAAGAAAGGAATTGGATTCTTATGAAACCAGTAGGAAATGTTATAAAGATTTATTTAGTCACAGCTGTTTTTACAAAGTAATTTCAAACTTTATAGTTATATTTGTACTTCCAATTGTAAATTAAGTCTTTATTCAGTGGGATTTGGAGAGTTGTTATACAAAGTGTCATGAGGTTATATGTGGTATTTCATGTTGTAGAAATGTAATAAATCACATTGTGTTACGGGCAAATGCTTTATACATATAATTAAAATGAGATGTTTGCACAGCCTATAATTTTACAACTTTAAAGCTTGGCATAAAACTTACACACACATATATAAACTGCCAGAAAGATACATGCTCTAATTATATGTAGACAGATACTGAATAACCACTGAGAAGCCTTTATGAGATACTGGTATGTCCTGAATTTTGTTCCCCTCAAAATTTGTGTTGAAGCCTAACCCCAGTACCTTAGAATATGATTTTATTTGATCACAGGGTCTTTAAAGAGATAAAAAAACGATCAAACGAGGTCACACAGGTGGGGCCCTACTCCAACAGGACTGGTGACCTTAGAAGAAAAAGAAAAAATACCAAGGATGTGTGAGTACAGGAAAAAAAAAAAAAAAAAAAAAAAAAAGGCCACAGTAAGAAGGTGACCATCTGTAAGCCAAGGAGAAGACCGTGAGATGAGACCAAACCTGCGGACACCCTGACCTTGGACTTCCCAGTCTCCAGAATTGTGAGAAAATAAATTTCTGTGGGTTAAGCCCCCCAATCTATAGTATTTTGATACAACAGATGTTATAGACTAAATTATTTCCCACCCTAATTCCTATGTTGAAGCCAGGCAATGTGACTGTATCTGAAGATAAGGCCTCCATGGAAGTATTAAAGGTTAAACAAGGTCATAAAGGTGGGATCCTAATCCAATAGGACCAGCATCCTTGTAAGAAGAGACACACATACCAGAGAATGCTCCCTCTATGTCTGTGCCCACAGAGAAAAGGACACACTGAAAAAGCAGTTATGTAAAAGCCTGGAAGACACGTCTTACCAGAAACTGGATTTTCCAACCCCTTCGTCTTGCACTTTGAGCCTCCAGAACTGTGAGAAAATTGATTTCTGTTATTCAAGCCCTACAGGCTGTAGACTTTGTTATGGCAGGCCAAGCAGACTGATTTGGCAGCAAACTAACACAGATATATATTTTAGTCATAAATACACTTGTACAAGTATATGCATGTACACACAGACTGTCTGGGTGTAGTCAGATTATCTAGAGTTCTATTTAAAAACAGTGGGAAGACTCTCGTTTTGACTCCGCATATTAAAATTTTTGTTAGATTAAAAACAAGTATGCATAATTTATATTTATGCAGCCAGACTTTATTTGGATATAAATTAGGAAAAACAGAATTCTTTTGGGATGGCTCAGTGGGTTAAGCCTCTGCCTTTGGCTTGGGTCATGGTCTCAGGGTCCTGGGATCAAGACCTGCATTAAGTCCCTCATCAGGCTCTCTGCTCAGCGCAGAGCCTGCTTCCCCTTTCTCTCTGCCTGCCTCTCTGCCTACTTGTGATCTCTCTCTCTCTCAAATAAACAAATAAAATCTTTAAAAAAAAAAACCAGAATTCTTTTTATGAAGTGGGGTCAGCGTATGGGTACCCTAAAAGGAAAAATGTTTTGGACATATGCATTAGTTGATTATTTCAGCTTTCAGACAGAGCCTAAGAGGCTGGGCTTAAACTACTTGCAGTCGTCAAAGAACCACATTAAACTCGGACTCCGCTGGTTCATATTAAACTTTTTACATGCAGCTGTTATATTCCTGTCACTTTTCAAGTTACCTTAAGAAGCTTTTTGTGAGTTCAAGTAAGCCTGACTAATTCTCTAACGGCACAAAGAAAAATGAATTCCTTAAATATTTAATCCATTTATGACTCTGTGTCATTTTCTGAATATGGCTGTTAAATTCTTAGAATTAATTACCCTTCGAGTTAAAGCTGCTTTTTCAGACATCCAAGACATATCGTCACAGCTCACAAATGAGTAAATTCAATATTTCGTCTGTTCATCAGGAGAATTTATTCCAAATGCTGCACTGAAAATCCCACCCTGCAGGTTTATCTGTGATCACAGAACTCAGGAATCGTCGACTGTAAACTTCCTTCTAACCAGGTTATAGGTTTTCCTTCCGCTTCCCCTTTCAGCGAAGTATTACCAAGCTAAAGGCTAGCTGCCCTCCACCTGCACAACCGCCATTTTTTTTTTTCATTGTAACCCCCTTCTCCTTAACTCATGTTCACTCCCCATCTCCTTCAAAAAGCTCTTCCCCTATTACAGTCAGCAGGCAATATAACACAATCCTAGGTCCCTCTCTCCCCTTTTATCCTCCTAAAACACTGAAAGCACCATGACTTTAGTTACACATTTTCTGTTTGTTCTCTCCCAGTATTTTGGAAGCTACCCAAGACTGGCATCTTATTCCTCAAGACTAGATGCCCAAGAATACAAGGTCAGGCAACCACACCGACAGAGCAGGCAATACCCTCAGAACCAGACACTGGATTTCCCTAAAAGAAAACTGGAAAGCTGGGTATGCGAGGGGACAGAAAACCACACCTATTTATGCACGCGCTCGTGCACGCGCAGGCAGCCACAAAGATGGAGGCCCACGGGCACAAAGCCTGAGCGTCTCCTGATCTGCTAGCTAGCGCTCCACGGTCATTCCACTGTCCCCGCCCCAGGCCAGATGCTCAGGTTATGGGAGCTCCGGTCACCGTCTAAAGGAAAAAGCTGCCTTTTGATTGAAATTCAAATGCCCTGAGGGATGTTCAGAGATTGTTAGATCATAAATAAGCTCTTTTTATCTCTCGCATTTACAAGTCTCCATTTAGGGAAAGCTTCTTCTCAGACATTGTTTTCTAGCATCAGCAATATAAACAGTCACTGAAAAGTATTTCTAGAAGAATTCTCAGGGCACTCTTCTTCCTTTCCTTCCGCCGCCACCTCCCACACACCTGATTTAAAATAGAAGTATTTACATCTAAAATATAAAACACAAAAAGCATGTTAGAATCTCCAGTTCCAGGCACTTCCTATTAAAAAAAAAAAATGTTATAAAAATACTTTTGTAGTAAAGAAAAATAGGAATAGGAGTAAACAACTAATTAGAAGAGAAAGCACTGCACTGCCATGGTTGTTGGGACCGAAGCAGCCAGCACTGGGGGCCAGACAGGGACACCCTTTGCCCACCGGCACCCTGCGGGGCGGGGAGGCACCTACCGCCTTTCATCATGCCTACTTCATAGCACTTGCGGAGCCGGCAGGCCTGACAGCTCTTCCTTCTGTTCTTATCAATCGTGCACTGGTTGGTAGCTGGACACATGTAGTCATTATGTCCTATGAAAAGCAAAAGGGCAAAATTAATATTGTTTTAGGAAATGTAGCCAGTCTGAAGCTATAGGGAAGCCACCTGGGGGATGTTTTCCTATCAGTTACTTGGCCTGATTGTGCTACTACTTCGTCATACCATCCTTTTGCTGTCCTTCTCCAAGTCGGGGGCGGGGGGTTGGGTAGGAGAGGGGTGGTGGGGCAGCTTAACTCTCCTAGACTTGATTTTTGCCTCAACCAACTGCTTCCAGAGTTGGCTGAGCAAATCACCTTCAGTTCCTATGGCTTATACTTGGGGGCACAAAGCTCTATCTACACTCACCCATTTTTCTCAGCAAATAAGGCTTTTTTTTTTTTCCCCCTTTGACCCACACCACGAGCTAGAATTCTTGTTGGAACAACACCGCAAGAACTTTCACAGAGTTTTAAAGTGGCCTTTCTTAAAACAGAAATGAGAAAACCTTTATGTAACTATTCAAACACAGCCCCAACATCTACATTCCAGTTGGGGGCGGTGAGCTGGGACAGAAGCGAAGCTCAGTCCTCAGGTCGGTAAGTTAGTCCTTCACTTACTAGCTGGAGGATGCTGCATCGCGTCGTTAACATCTCTAGGTCTCACCCCTCTCTCACCTGGAGAAAATAATGGCGCCCACCATGTGGCACTATTCTAAGAATCCGATGTCAGAACACCTGTCCGGGGCTTATAAAAAACATTGTTGTCGCTACTGTTGCTTTATAGTGATCCTCTTTCATTCACTTCTTGTTTACTGCGTCCCTCTTGCTCAGATGCCCATCACGTGCAACTGTGCCCACAGAAAAGGTCTCTCCAGACCTCACGTCCCTCTCGGACTTTCATCTTACAACCCACGCTGCTTCTCAGTTCAGCTCCTCAGAAAGGTCTACACACTTGAGGACTGCTCTTTCCTCACGTCTCCTGCCTAGCTCAACCCACGCCTGGTTTCTACCTTCGCTGCCCCACAAGAGCTGCTTAAATCCTTCCTTCAAATGACCCCTATTGCTGAAGCCAACAGATATTTCCAGCCCACATCCTATTTGACCTACCAGAGCATCCGACAATTCCTCCCTTCCTCTGGAGACATGCTTTTCCCTTGGCTTCCATAACGCAGAACTCCCCTGGGCTCTTTCCACCCCTCGGGCCATGGCTTCCCAGTGTTATTTGCAGATTTCCTCCACCCAACATTAAGCTAGAGCAGGACAGGTCTCGGTGTCAGGCCCTTCTTAGGACTCCAAATTTTCCCACAAGAGAATTTAGTCCATGGCTCCGGCTTCCTTGGTCATAAACTGAGGACTGAGAGGACTTGCAGAGTCGTCCTCCAGCCCAACTCTCTTCTCTGAGTTCTGGGTACACACAGCCCACTGCCCACAAGAAGTTTCTGCTCTAAGATTTAGGGGTCACCTCCATTTCTTGATCCCTCAAAAGAAGTCTGGTCTCTAATATGGAAAATATTAAACTCCACAAATCAATAAATATTGGCATGTTTTATGAAGAAGTTCATTTATAGAAGTCTAAATTCTTACATGTGAATTTAGACTATGGTGATGATATGGACAATTATAAAATATTTCCCATTCTCAAAAAAAAAAAAAAAAAAAACAACGATGAGGCAATACTGCACCCTCTAATTCAGATCATCTGTGTCTCTATTTCCCTATTTCACCAAGGGCAAGATGCAACATATACTGAAGTTTTCACTACAGAACTCTTTGTTCTTTATTCAATTTTAGGGTCAGTCTCAATTAGAATAGGGTGGAATGGGGCCTTAACAAGAAAGGCTGGTCTCATAAAACTTGCTTCTCCATCTTTAGATATACATTATAAAAACTACCACATAAACAGGCTTTGGATCAAATTAACACGCTGCATTCTTCTTTTGCCTAACAGGAAGCAGCCAACTAGCCAGCAAAATTGTAAACTGATTGCTTTAATAAGTGACCACACACTGCCTCAAATATTCAGGCACAATTTTTATGTTTTGAACTGCCCTTGTTAACAGGGACAAGCTGAAGAAATCATAGAACCAGAAACAAAATTTACCTGGGTAGATGTTAACTTTAAGCAAAAGTTGCTGTCTTCTGACACCTCAAAGAAACTTTCAGTGTTTGGTCTCCTATGACGTTTATGTTGTACATCCTGATTTATTTTAAATCTAAAAAAACGAGTTTATATTAAGTCTCAGAAGAAACTAGTCAAGAATCATTGGAACCGGAAATTAACTTTGATTCACTTTTCTCTCAAAAGCCAGTTGTTCTGCAAGCCAGAGGATGGAATAACTGCATTAGATCAGAGGCCAACTGGTGAAATGTTATGTTTGCATTCATTATCACCGTAGATGTGTATCTTTATAGACCCAAGTGAAATTCCTGAGCTAACACATTTAATAAATAAAATACACTGGACTTGTGGAATTGAATTCACCCCTTAACAAGAAAGAAGCTAGATACCCTGCAGAATCATGTTTGTACTGCAAACCTTTGGTGACAAAGTGGATTTTCTCTTGCTCCAACTACATTAAAATTTAGAATTGCTGAATTGGTAACAAGAAAAAATGAATAGGTATGGATTTGATGTACGACCTAAAGTTTAGTACCCTAACTAAATACCATTAACAACTATTTAAAAGTCTTCACCTGACATCAGAGGATAACAGCAAGGTAGTTTTTTGTTCTTTGAGCATAATAATTTTATAAAGGTGTTTATTTGTTTGTTTGAAGTAGGCTCCACACTGGGCAGGGCTCAAACTCAGGACCCTGAGATCAAGACCTAGGCTGAGATCAAGAGTCAAATACTTAATCAACTGAGCCACCCAGGCAACCCAGCAAAGGTGCGTTATGAAAGCCACTGAAGCCATTAAAAAGTTAGTTGCTTTAAGAGGAAACTTCTCTTTAAACTTTATTATTTGTTCTTGGGAAAACAATGCTTGTAAAAATCCTGTCCTTATTGAAGTAGAGCTAATTAAATGAGAAAAAAAATCTCATACCGACTGTATGAACGAAATAGTGTTTTCACGGAAGACACTGAAGAACTCCTTGTACCTGTGACCAGACCAGCTCCTACATGCCTTTCACACAGGCCTAGATGAAATGCAGAAGGCCAAAGCCAAGATGTGAGGCTCGGGTGATGTTTTGGAGAAATAATCCCTATTTCGTTGCCCACCATAAAATAAAAAGAATACCTTCGGACTGATGCGGGGTCTGAATAACTGGGAGTAGAGAAAAGAGGGAACGAATGAAACCTGAACAGAAAGCTTGAGGAGCAGAAACCACCAGGCCAACCCCCGGCTCCTAGGCCAGCAGATGAGCTCACATCTTACCCACAGTTCTCTGGGATTCTTTCTCTCATCTTTTTGTTTTACTCTTTTCTTCCTATTTTACCTTCCGTCAGTAGCAGGTGTTTTTGCATTGTTACCAACACATAGAATGATAACACTTGCTAGCTACAAAAATAGTCAATGACCCATAGACAGAGCTTCAAAAGAAATATAAAACATACCAAATGGAAACAAGGAGGGGAGGACTCGAAGAAAAGGAAGCCCTCGCGCACTTTTTGGTGGGAACGAAACTGGTGCAGCCACTGTGGAAAACAGTATGGCGGTTCCTCAAGAAATTAAGAACAGAGCTACCCTATGATCGAATGTTTCCGGTACCGGGTCCTTAACAGAAGAAAACAAAATCATTAACTGTACTACCATGTTCACAGCAGCGTTATTCATAATTGCCAAGGCATGGAAACAACCTAAGTGTCCATTGATAGATTAAAAAAAGGAAAGGTGGCATTTATATATTTATATAAATATACTGGAATATAATTCAGCCTTAAAAAAGAAAGAAATCCTATCATTTGTGACAATAGGGATAAACCTGGAGGGCATTATTTTAAGTGAAATTAGCCAGACAGAGAAATAAATACTACATGGTGTCACTTGTGTAGAATCTTGAGACTAAGAAGTTCTAAGGCTCTGAGGTAGAACATGGTGACTAGAGCTGATGATAATTCTAATATACCATGGAAATCTCCTCAGAAAGTAGAACTTAAATGTTTTCACCACAAAAAAGTAAATACATGAGGTAATGGATGTGTTAACTAATTTACTGGAGGGTATCCTTTCACAAAATACAGGTACACCAAATCATCAAAATGAACACTTTAAATATCTTATAATGTGTCAATTATGCTTCAATAAAGCTGAAAAAAATAAAATAAAATAAGCAGTATCCTGAGAGAAGCTTGGGTATCTTTCCTGTTGCCACACTTTTCTTTCAGCACGTTCTGGCAGTCACCTCAGACCAAGTCTCTTTGGCTGAGCTTCATACCCATATATCTACCTACCTGCCTATGGTCGGTCCATTTAGACTTGACTTTTTCATAGCTCTTCAAGATGGCTCTTCCAAACACAACCAACCAGTGGTCATCTTTCCTCACCAGTCTCTTCCTTTTTATCACCATACCACAAAGCCTGAGACCTGGTGTTATTTCAAGATTCTCTAGCCTCTTCCTCACTTGAACCCTCTCACACATGCACTCACTAATCAAATCTATTATTTTTAAATTCTTTTTCAAAGAAAAAACAGTTTTACCCTGGCCCATCACCCCTACCAGAATTCATACCCTCTCCAGCCCAGAATATCGCAGCAGCCCACTAAGCCACCCCCTGCCTCCAGCCTTCTCCTGCCCACCATTGCCCACGATGTTGCCAGGTGATTCTTCTAAAATCCTACACCACCAAGCCACTATCCTGCTTTACTATTCTGATTCTCCTCAAAGCTCTAAGGATAAAATCTAAATGCCTTAAAACAGCTTACCAAGCTTATCTGGCCTTATCTTTACCACTCTCTAAGTTCTAATCATGTCCCATTCTAACACACTCTTCTCCTTCCCACCCACCCCCCGATTGCACACACCATTCTTTCTTGTGGGAACACACTTCCCCTACTCTTAGCCCAAATGACTTTCCCATTAGACTTTCAGATGTGTCAGTCAATATAGCAAATCCTCTGAGGTTCCTCTCTGCCCCTCTGATGATGCCTAGCTTTTGTCCTGTCACAGAGCTTACTACTTTGGACTTTAACTGCTCCTCAAAATCCCCAGGTGACTTATAGGCCTGACAGCGGATGGACTACATCCATCTTATTTATCACCCTCTGTCCTGTGCCCAACACATTCTCAGGCACACAGTGGAGCTCAGCAAGTATTTGTTACCTGAACAAAATGGAGCTGCTAAAGCTCTATGTTGCACCCCCCCAATCCCATCTGGAACACGGGCCTTTGGAGGGGGCAGGTTGGAGTTCTATAAAGGAAGTCATGACTGAGAAGATGATGACCCCAAAGCAATGGCTGCCATACCCAGACCCTAAAACTCAGGTCCACAGGAGCAAAACTTGGTCCGAAGAGAATTTGTTATGGAAATGAGAGTTCAAAATATAGGATTTTCATTAGAAAATGAAGGATTAAAAATGTTCAAGGTAATGCCAATGGGAAAAAGACCAAAATATGCATTAATCATCTCTGAGTATTAGAGCAGACAAGACAGAGAGAAGAGGTTAAAAAAAAAAAAAACTTAAATTAGCTTTGCCAAATTCTTAGGGCTAGAGGAGGAAAAGGAGGTCAAAGATTCTGGTAGCTTGTGTCAGGATGTCTCAAAAGTTATTCTTATCATTAATCAAAAAGAGGATCTGATTTGGGAGTGGGGTGGGAAGAAGATACGTAGAAACTTCTGAAACATGTTGTCTTTGAGATTTCAGTAACACAACAACTACCCAACAAGCAAGCAACTACCCAACAAACTATTATTATAAATGTAGTCCCAAAGCCTGGGAGGCTTGTCAAAATGAAGTTGGAGATCATATGAGCCAGAATTCCACTTCTGGGTACCTGCCCAAAAGAACTAAAAGCACAGACTCAAACAGATACTGGTACACCTATGTTCATAGCACCAGCATTCACAACAGCCAAGAGCTGGAAACAACTCGAATGTCCATTGACAGACAAATAGATAAAAAATATGGTAAATACATAAAATGGAGCTTTATTCAGTCTTCAAAAGAAATAAAATTTGGGTACAAGCTACAACATAGATGAACCTTGAAGACATGCTGAGGGAAATAAGCCAGACCCCAAAGGGCAAATATTGTATGAGTCCACCTAGATGAAGGACCTAAAATAGTCAAATTCACAGAGACAGAAAATTGAATAGGAGTTATCAGGAGAAGCAGGAAGGGGGAAATGGGGAATTTATTGTGCAATGAGTATAGAGTTTCCATTTGGGATGATGAAAAAGTTCTGGAGATGGACAGTGGTGATAATTGCACAACAATGTGAATGCACTTAATGCCACTAAATTAAAAATGATTAAAGTGGGAAATTTTACATTATGTGTACTTTACCACAACCTTTTAAAATGAAGCTGGAGATATAAGAAGCATCTCCATGAGGTAGGGTGGGAAAAGGAATCAAAGACGTGAATTTTAAGTGGACCTGTTCAGATTCCCTCTAAAAAAAAAAGTGCCCCTGGGGCCAGCAGTATTGGCCATGTGCTCACCACAGACCAGGCACCCTGCCAGGTGACTTTAGCTCTCTTTCTCATCTAAACATCACAATGGACAAGTCAGGTCATTGTAACTCCCATGTCATTCAAGCAGAAACTGAGACCCCCAAGAGACTAACTTGTTCAAGGTCACTTGGCTACAAGAGGCAGGTACATGATCAAAGCCCAGGTCAGCCTCATTCACAAGTCCTGTTACTCCAGGAATAGCACCACAGGGCTGGTGACATAGAAAACATGAGGGGCGCCTGGGTGGCTCAGTGGGTTAAAGCTTCTGCCTGCGGCTCAGGGCATGAACTCACTGGGATCGAGCCCCGCATCCGGCTCTCTGCTTAGCAGCGAACCTGCTTCCCTTCCTCTCTCTCTCCGCCTGCGTCTCTGCCTACTTGTGATCTCTGTCTGTCAAATAAATAATAAATAAAATCTTAAAAAAAAAAAAAAGAACATGATACCTACACCTAGCCAGTTGTTTAAATACTGTTATACTTTAAATTATAATAAAAACGTTTCTCCCTAATATAATTAGCATATTACAACATCAGGAGGGCATTTCAGAAGCAGCAATGAAATTATTCCCAGAACCTGTGATTCCAAAGACTCCCAAAGTTAAAGAAATGCGAGATGAACCACATGAAATATATTTAGCAGTAGATAATGGCGTATTTTATCAAAATCTCCCTGGAAGACCTTTCAGCACATTCCAACATAACATAGAAAAGGAGAGAGTAGAAGGCAAGATATTAGGGAAATAAATAAGAAATTTACTTTCTGTACAAGAACAACTGCAGTATTATGTTTGGAAATAAATTTTGACTCCGATATTAAGTGAATATTCTCTGATTTACAGCCAGTGCAATGAGCCAAACAAAATGAAATAAAATTTGGCTGCCTCCGTGAACACATTCCTAAAAATCCAGTGAGGACATTCAATGTGCCATGATTTGAACTATTTCACAACCACATCTGTATGTCATGGCATGCAAATAAAACCAGCATGCCTTAATAATGCAGCCCGAATTACATTTTTACAGCTAGCCAATTCTGGCATATTTTAAGGGAAATAAAAGGATTATTTGCATCTAAGGATATTTTTAAAGGAAAAAATATTTAAAGGAATTCTAAGAAGGATAATTGTCCTGAAAAGTTTCTTTTTCTAAATGAAAATGAAGAGGAAATACTCTATTTGCCCTTGTCAGACTCCAGTCTGCTAAAAATTTCGGCCAGGGTAACGACAGGATCCCTTTTCCCCCGTCCAGCCTTCCTTACCATCTGCAAAACCACAATTGTTTTAAGCACCTGGCCCAGGATCAAACCAACAGCTGCAATAAAGGAAAACATAATGAAATCAGTGACCACCATCTCACTGTAATACACCAGAGACAATGAACCACTTTCAATAATGCCTCTGGAGGTTCAACAAATAAGCAAGGGCTGTTCTACAGCCCAGAAAAGGACTTTCTGAAATTGCTTCTTCTGGGACAATAGATAAGAATCACACAAAAGAGAGCAGTGTGACAACCAGTGTGAGTAGTTCAATGCCAGGCAGCCTTCAGCTCACCTCCGGACCCCTCTCCTTTGGTCTGTTCAACTGTTTCCAGAGAGTTCCCCAAGCTTTCTCTCAACTTAGAGTCATTTCATGTCCAGACAGGGGTGTCCAAAAGCAGTAGAAACTATTGCAACGTGTTCTTATCCAAAGCCAAGGAAGTAAGGGGGAATGGGGGAGAGGGGAAACAGAGCAAGAGGGCAAAACTCCGAGACCCTGAGCTGCATTGTGCTTGCGTCCTGGACTCCACAGGTCACTAAGAAGCACAATGTCCCCCAACACACACTTTTGCACTATCCGTGCAGAGCTTTCAGAGAGAAGGGAAAGGAGCCGTTTACTCGGATCTGATGTGGTGTGGAATATGAACGTCCTTTAAGCTTCTGGCCACCCAAATGCTAAATAAGGGGTTTCATCCTTCTTCAAGAGCCCCCCAAATGAAGTCCCTCGTGAAGTTCCTCCCAGACATCCTGATTCAAGTCCTGAAAGAAGACGAACTTCTGTTTCTTTTTTTTTTTTTTTTAAGATTTTATTTATTTATTTGACAGAGAGAGATTTCACAAGCAGGTGGAGAGGCAGAGGAGGAAGAGAGAGAGGAGGAAGCAGGCCCCCTGCCCAGCAGAGAGCCCAATGCGGGGCTCGATCCCAGGACCTTGGGATCATGACCTGAGCCGAAGGCAGAGGCCTTAACCCACTGAGCCAGCCAGGTGCCCCGGAACTTCTGTTTCAAGGTCTAAAGACTCCTCCAGCATATCTGAAGAAGAATTCAGTTATTCTCTTTTTATCTTTAAGTCCATTTTGAAAATGAGGAAATCAGCCGAACAACAGTCTGTCAGACTTTGAAATAACCACCAGTCTATATTCTCAGCTTGAGTAACAATTCTACCAACCAGTAGGAACAATTGGGTTCATTCACTGTATCGCCAATGAACCATTACACAAAGGTTGTTTGATAAAAGTAAACCTACACGTAAAGACAACTGTTTTGTACTTATTTATCCTTATTTGCATGGTGAATTTGACCCAAAGTAGCACAGATCTTCTCACATGTTTTCTTGTCCTTGTGGCTGGGGACAGGTTCACTCACATGTAGCCCTGCAGCCTAGCAAAGATCCAGATGCATGTTAGATACTCAGGAAATGAATGTGTGGGAATGTAGTATATCCACACTTCCTGGGTGTCCAGACAGCTCAGGTCTATGTGGCCACACTCCCCATGAGGGGACTCTCAGGAGAGCCACTCCACAATGCTCAGAAAGGAGTTTTCTCATTTCTCAAGGGTGTTTGGACTCTGCAGTCTATCTGCTTGTCTACACCCCATTCCAGCTAATAAAAACAAGAGAGCCTGGAAAAGTCAACAGTCTCCTGCCCCCCTCCACCAACCTTGAGAACTAGCCTCTGGAAGGAAAATGGCCCGAGGGTCTTGAACCAGCTAAGCTGTTGGATTCTTGGCCCCATGCTCTCATCTACAAAAGGGAAGGGAAGAAGAGCCCATTCTCGTTCTGAACTTTGATTATTCTCTTTTCTCACCTTCCTGAAGAGCATACTTCCTTTTTGAATGGCTTCCTGGGATTCTAGATTGTTTGTTTGTTTGTTTGTTTGTTTGTTTGTTTTTTACTACTGAAGAGCCAATCTCCATTTGTGCTTGCTGCACTAAATGGAAGGAATATGGGGTATTAGGGGAATAGCCCAGAGCTCAGAATACTGGACTCATGTTTGAGTCCGAGGCTTCATGGGCTCCCAGCTGACCAGGCAACCCCTCTGGGCCTTTGATACCTCCCTTAGTGGCTGCTATGAGGCCCAGAGGGATAATATATGTAAACACTTGGTCAACCATAAAACTTTGTGCCAACAGAATGTATTACTATGGACTAAAATACAGCCATTTAAAAAAATGAGACTTACATGTACCAATATGGAAAAATCTCCAACATATTTTATTCAGAAAAAAAAGCTATTCATAGAATAAAGTGTAGAATATAATACCACTTATATAACCAAAATATACCTATGTGTGTATGTGTGTATATATATGTAATTTTTGGATGAAACTATTAATAGTGTTTACCTATCAAGAAAGGAAGAATGGATTTTGGTATGGGACCAGAGGAAGGCCTTAACTTTGCATCATGTACCATCTTGAACTGTTTAACATCTAACGTGTACTCATAGTGTTTTTTAATAAAAATCAAAATAATAATTTAAAAAGCGTTTTAAGAATGTCTAACCAAAACCAGCCTGGCATTAGCAATCTTAATTCCTTTTCTGGTTCTGCTACCACCCCTCCAGCAGTTATTTCTCTCTACTGTACAACCCCTGGACTAAGTAATAAACTTAACCACCAGAACCTTGTTAAGCAAGGCAAGACTACCACATTTCTTTCATAAAGAATAGAAAAATGGCTAAGCATGAGCCGTGCTTTCTGACCTGCAGATACTCCAGCTAACAACAAGTAGCAGATGCCCAAGCCAAAGGCAGAAGCTCC
Source organism: Mustela nigripes (assembly GCF_022355385.1). Classification (NCBI taxonomy): domain Eukaryota; kingdom Metazoa; phylum Chordata; class Mammalia; order Carnivora; family Mustelidae; genus Mustela; species Mustela nigripes. The sequence goes on along the minus strand of NC_081561.1, from coordinate 135,229,133 downwards.
AGTCTGTTTCTGCTCCTGTCCCAAAGCCATCATGAGTACCTGTGACTCTCCTTCTGCCGCTGCTAGACCTGGCACTCCTTCCTCTGACCCAAACCTTTATCCCTTGAGGGACCAAGTTCTCCTCTCCATATAGAGGGTGAAGTCGTCAAGTTGCCAAGTAGGATAGAAGGAGGCACATGGTGGGTGGTGGGGGAGGAGTTCTGCCCCATGCATCATAACAGCCCTGTTTCCCTTGACAAGCTGGACTAGTCCCAGACTACTCTGTGCCCCTCTCTTCTTGCTTTATGCCTAGTGGGATTAAGAGCCAGCTACACTAGCAACCCTCACTCCATTTTAGAAGAATTCCTCTTTGAGGGAGGCAACAGAACACAACATGTACCAATGGATTCTGTACTCCAACTCGTTGGGTTGAATACTGGTTTTATTTCTTAAATGCCTCCATTTCCTCACTTACAAAATGGGAGCAATTGTAAAACTAACTTCCTAGAATTTTGGGGAGGATTAAATGACATAATCCATATAAAACCCAAAACAAGGAGCCTGGCGCAAGGCTCATTAAACATTAGCCATCATTATTATTAGATACTAAGTCTTCAGATCAGCAAAGCTCTAATTTGTAAGGACAGCCCCTGAATGACAATACCCTCAAATCAATCTATAATAACCTATCATTTTCTTAGTAGTTAAATAATCCCTGTTTATGTTTAACCAATTCTCTTCACATCATATAACCTGTAAGGCTACATTTATGCAGTCAAGTGTCAATCATCCAAAACACTTCGTCATGTCAAAAAAATTCACTCCAGTCAGCATACAGCTGATTGTCAGAGCTGGAAACTATTCTAGTGCTTGAAAAAGCAAGCAAAACTGTAAGAAAAATAGTCATTTATTCGAGCTTCTTAAAATACATTCAAACACCTTTTCAAACAACCAAGAATTACAGTCTAACTGTCCAGGAATGTCGGGAAGTCATAACATGCTTCTCTGAGAAGAGTTAAACTACACTAATAATTCACTTCTGGGCTTTAAAGACAATGTGTCCAAGAAGATAAAGGACAAAAGTCATCTATGGCCAGAAGTAAGCCCCAAACTATTAAGCCAATCGTACTCTGATTTCTGATTCAAGGCACCTGAGTTATCCACATTGCTTACAAATAAGAACAGGGAAGAGGGACTACATTTATTTAACAGAATATATTTCAAGAGGTGTTAAATTTGATATAATTACCTTTTTGAAATCTACTCTTTTCTACTGATTAATAATTTGGTGTCACTCCAAATTCCCATTTTGAAGTGGCAATTATAAAGGCTATTATGAAGTGTTTTTTTTTTTTTCTAATTTACTAAAAAAATTCTAGGCTAATTTGGAAGCAGAGCCCGCTCCTTTCTATGCTTTCATAGAAAGAGATTTTATTCTTTGGTGTCACTATCAAAGACATAACAAGGTTTAAAATGGACTATTTAAACTCACCGAACCATAAGATAAAGTCTATCCCAATAATCTATATATCCAACAAGTTTTAATTTAAAAAGTATTTGCCTCTAATTCTATACAATGCAAGTTAAGCATTATATTTGGTCTTTTTTAAAGGATTTTTTTTACTTAATTTCTTTTCAATAGAACAGAATTCATTGTTTATGCACCACACCCAGTGCTCCATGCAATACATGCCCTCCATAATACCCACCACCAGGCTCCCCCAACCTCCTACCCCTCACCCCTCCAAAACTCTCAGATTGTTTTTCAGAGTCCATAGTCTCTCATGGTTCATCTCCCCCTCCAATTTCCCTCAATTCCCTTCTCTCCATCTCCCCATGTCCTCTGTGTTATTCCTTATGCTCACAAGTAAGCGAAACCATATGATAATTGACTCTCTCTTCTTGACTTATTTCACTCAGCATAATTTCCTCCAGTCCCGTCCATGTTGCTACAAAAGTTGGGTATTCATCCTTTCTGATGGAGGCATAATACTCCATAGTGTATATGGACCACATCTTCCTTATCCATTCGTCCATTGAAGGGTATCTTGGTTCTTTCCATAGTTTGGCAACCGTGGCCATTGCTGCTATGAACACTGGGGTGCAGATGGCCCTTCTTTTCACTACATCTGTATCTTTGCAGTAAATACCCAGGAAGACTAGATACATTTTTTACAAAAAGAAGTGATGTAGAAGAAAAAAAAATTCATTCCTTCAAGCAACTTTGAGTCTCTACTATATGCAGGAAGCTACAAATGTTTCTGCCCCCTCCCCATCCAACAGTAGAACATTCCTATGAAACCCTCTTTGAGAAAAATGGTATAAAGCAAAGACTATACCCTGCTTTCTAAAAGTTTACATTAAGGCCAAATGGCTTTTAGGAAAGACATACATTATTAGTACCTGCTTTTGCCAACTGAAAAAAATCTGAAGAGGATTTTGCTTTTACAATAAAAGCTATTACTAATGTAGGTTTGTTGTAAAAGTGAAGTGCCTTAACATGAACTTTCAGAAAACAAAGGATACATATACTTGATATTTTGAGAGACCCAAGGATACACTGGGTTCTCCAAAGCTTGACTTTCTCTCTCTCTCTCTCTCTCTCTCTCTCTCTCTCTTTCTTTTTAAGTAGCACCAACATGGAGTTTCAACTCACGACCCTGAGATCAAGACCCTGAGCTGAAATCAAGAGTCAGGTACTCAACTGACTGAGCAACCCAGCCACCCCAGCTTGACATTCTTTTTACAAAGATCTTTTTCTTTTCAAAGATTTATTTATTTATTTTAAAGAGAGGGCATGTGCAAGGGGAGCGGGTAGGGGAGAGGGATAGAGAGAGAGAAGCAGGCTCCCCATTAAGAGCAGAGCCTGATGCAGGGCTCGATCCCACAACCCAAAGATCACAACCTGAGCCAAAATCAAGAGTCAGACACCCAGCCAACTGAGCCACCTAGGCACACCAACATTCTAAATAAGATAAAGAAGCAGAGGTAAGAGGCAGGCATCCACAGTGAAGTTTTCAAATTCCTGACTCTCTCCTGTGGGTTTTGAGATGTTACTAATTTTCAGGTGCTGGCTACAAGAAAGAAATGTATGTTTAAGAAGAGAAAGATTGATTTAGAAGCAAAATAATGAAATGTTAAGGTATTTGCTCTACTTAGCCTCAGAGTAGAGACATACCCTAGAGGAAGCTTGATAGAACCAATAGGAGGAAAGAATGATGATGGATCTTTACAGGTTAAGCATAAGCTCTAACCACCATATCAGTCCAGCAACGTAAAAATCACTGTGCCATTATAACTGAGGAAATGGAAGCTCAGGGACTTCAGGTATGACAGACACGGATAGGGGAGATTGCGGCAAACTATGACCTGGATTGAAAATGTGAAAAATACACTGAGGGTAAAGAACAATCATGCTATTTTGTGTACCATAGTCATGAAAATTGGGAAAACAAGGGAAAGAAGGAAAAAGTAAAAGGTTGATGAATATGAAGCCTTGTTTATCTGACCCCTTCTGGATCTCCTGCCAGATCAGCAGGTGCAAAGCAGAGAGCCCCATAATGACTGCTCCTGTAAAGACTTCGTTGGAAGAATGCTACTGTAGCCTGACTCATATGCCTTTTTATAATAGTTCACTCCACTTAATTGGTAATTGAAACAAAGCTGATTTTAAAGAAAGGAACAAATCTCTACCAAGTCTTATAAAAATAAATCAACCTGACCTGGTATTTCTTGGTAAGTGATTCAGTCTTTAATTTCTATTTCTTTCACTTTAAATATACTATTAAATACTTAAATGACTTCATACCATGAACTACAAATAATCCAGTTACAGTTTTAAGCAGAAGGGTAATCCTAAATGGGAGTGCGCCAGATCCGGTGTGAGTGATCTTGTTTCTACTTATAATACAAAAGCTAAACTCCTTGGGATAATGCAACAATTGAAAGTAATATATTAATTCACAAATAAAATACTAAAAACAAACAAGAATGGAGCAAAAAGCAGCGTAGTGGGGCAGGACACATCTCAAATTCGACTCCCAGTCTTGTTACTCAGTGGTCCAAATGCATCGTTTTAAAAAAAAAAAAAGCTAAAAAAAAAAAGAGAGAGAGAGAAAGAAAGACAAATTCTCACATCCTGACTCAACATCTCAGAATCCTCCTCTTCGTCTCCTTCAAAATCCAGTCTGTTGTGATTCGCTGTCTGGTTTCTACTTCCCAATCAGCTGCTGCCTCTCCTCCCACAAGGCGGCCTTCCTCCTGGTGAGGGTGGGGCCCACTTCAGCTGCCAGACTGCACATTCCATGATCGTCTACTGCTCCCCAGTTCCACCCAACTTTCTTTACCTTGTCTGTGTCCATGGTTCCTTGGCTCCGACAGCTTTTGCCACATCCAAGCAAACTCTACAAGAGCAAAGGGACTGATCTAGTAGTAGCAGCAGTATTTTAAAAGAGCTCCCTTCTCAAGGAGGTGAACATGAAGAGCTTAAAAAGAGAATGGCCTCCAAAACTAAAATTCATTTGGATAAAGAAGGTCCAGCATTATGAGAGTCAAGTAAGAAAATCTATTATCTCTAAAAAGAAAATCACGCACACAAAAGAATAAAAGAAAATCACTAAGACATTTGTGATATTTCTAAGAGTTAATGCAACAAAATATTCTGTCTCTGCCCTGAGGAAAGAAGAAACAGCTTCTCCTAGGGGCACGTGAGCCCTGAGAAAATGTTCTACACTTGCACTACTGACCCTGAATGTGGGCAGCCTGGAGCCAAGGTAGAGCTCAGAACTCCCTGGGACTTCAGTAAGTTTATCCCAGAAGTCAGTGTTAGCTGCTTGTCATTGGGAATCTTTCTATCCCAAGACCCTCTTACAGGTATAGCTAGATGTGTTTTTGAACAAACAAAATAGAATCATTGCAGTGATTAGTCCAGTATAGTCAAAGATAATCTTTGCTTTCAATTTTTCCAGCCACTTCAAAATGACTTTCCTACCTTCTATGCAACTATTTTCAGAATTAAAAAAAAAAAAATACAAAATTTCTAAATGAAGGAGTGGGAGCAGAATGAACTGCTAGAGTTCATTTCATCAGTTGCTTCGGGGCGGCTGGCAAGAGGGAGTTAATGACACAGGGCAGACAATCAAGGTGAGAATCAAGCACTGTCTCCAGACTGATCTAATGTATGCTGTCCATTCAAATGAGCATCGGCTGCATGGCAAACTTAAGAGGCAAATGCTTTGGAAAGCACCACTCCTTTCCTGAAAGCATGTTATCAAGATGTGCTTACTCAATTAGGGGACAATGAGGAGAAGTATAACCACTGTCATGGGCACATCCTCAAATTGTATCCCCTTTTAACGTGCTCCTGATTCTTGAAAAGCCATGGAAATGTCTGTCTAATGCATACTTAGTCTAGTGCCTTAGGCAAAAGGCTAGGACACTGAGCAATGCAGCCACATCCCCAATCAGAACTTCATGAATTTCAGTGGCTCTCTGCCATATTTAGATCAAAGGGGAAAAAAATTCTAACACTACTCCTCTTGAATGACTAAATTTCAAGACTCTGAAGACATCCTTTGGGATTATAAAGAAGACTCTTAAAGGCGGTGGGACTTGAGAAATAGGAAAAAGAAGTTAAGAGCCTCTACCTCTGGGCATCAGGATTGCAATTCCTGGTTCTTGCAAGGTTTCAGTTCTATTACCATGCGCCTAACTAGTAATCAACAAACTGGTAACACCCAGGCCCTCCCAGGCTGGCTCCTGCTCCCTGGGATGTATGGTTTAGAATAAATGGTCATTGTTTGTCTGCATGACGATAATATTTCATCCTTGCTGGTCAGGCCAACTGCTCTAATGACCTAGATTCCTGGTGGTTTCATTATACACAAGGCCTTTCTTCCCCTTCCTTCGTTATAGCTTCTCGACATCTCAAAAGAAATGATATTTTGTGGGCGCTACCTAATGTCCACCTGATGTCATTTCACGTGGGTTCATGAAGAATAAGATGAAAGTGACATTTCAGTGTGGACTTGGCCTCTTGTAAACAAAGAATAAAGACACTTTGGAAATAAAGCATGAAGACTTGCTAGACACAAAATAATCTTTCTCTACTTAGGAAAAACTAAGGAAAACACTAGTATGAAACCAGTTAATCAATTACAGCCTGGCTTTTTAAAATCATGTTTTTATTATACAAGTGGAAAATGCTTATTATAGGAAGATTAAAATGTACGAAAGCAAAAAATACAATTTAGCCATAATTCTATCACTCAGAGATCCTCATTGTTTAATATTTTATAGTACATATGTGCAAAGTTTGTACACATTCCTTTTCCTCTATATGGTATGTAGATGAATATGCATAATTACATACAAACCTATGTGTATGTGCACACACACACACACACACACACACAAGAAAGTGTCTACAAGAAACCTTTGACTCAAGCTATTTCTTCTATCTTGTATTCAGAAAAATTAAGAAGCATTTTACAAGCAATGAATAGTCCACAAGGCTCTTAACAGTATTTGGATTTCTAGGAAAAATGGATCCAAAATCAGGGATTGTAACTCTGATGCCCTTCATTGGTTCAGTAATCAGATGTGAGAACAAAAGCAGGAAAAAGGAGAAGGGTCCCCAAGCCCCAAAACAAGCCAGCACACACTTTGCTTCTCCTTCCCTTCCCTTGGATTTACAAAAATTCAGGGAGGAACACTTGCAGAATAGGCAGCAAACTGGAAAATGCCCATTTCTGGGATCTACAGTCATACAATACGATTATCACATGCATTTACACCACTACATCAATAGTGGCAACCTTAAGGTAAGTATTACAGAGAGAGTGGAGGAAGGGGAAATGAACCCCTTCAAAAATTCTATATACAATTGATTAAAAACTAGCTAAACCCTTGTCTTCCTTCTCCAAAATGAGGTTTACTGCCACACTTTTAAAAATTAAAGGATGTATCTAAGTTTATCTCCTACTAATGGTTCACGTTTTGGGAAAGTTTCTGTCAATTCTTGAGAGCAAAAGTCTCTGGCCATTTTTTAAAACATCCCTTCATAAATATCTCATAAAATATCAAGAAGGTTATAAACATAAAAATTATGAAGTCTAAGCTGAGCCTCCCTAAATACATCTTAGCATGGGACCAACTGTTTACCTCCACATCAGCTGTCACATGCACTTACCCCAGATTAGCTGCATTCTATATTACTACAGAGGACCATCGTTGGATTTTTATTAAGATCATTCATGTCAAACTTTGAAAATAAGTTGAAATAAACCATTACTCACATCCTGGAAAGGGATAAAGCATTATCACCCTCTGGATACATAATAGATTTACTGCTAATAATAGAGGTACCGATAAACACATGGGATATGTTTTTAAAATATGTGGTTTTTAAAAAACCCACACACTTCTAAAATACTACGAACATTCCACAGCATCGACCGTGCAGAAGGGAGTATGTAATCACAACAACAAATCATGGGCCACTTAGAATGAAGTCGAATTCTCTTCCTCATCCTCGGTTCAGGCACCAGTTGAAGCACCATCTTTTCCACAACATCTTTGAGTTTACTCCAGAGCACTGTGCCTGTTCCCTCCTCTCAAGTCCTAACATTATCTTCTGAAAGACCCTCTGTCCCTGTGTTCTTCTTGGCAACATTTCCTGCAGTTGCTGGGTTGAACTCTTCTATGGTGTGATATATGTATTATTCTAACCTTTCTCTTTGTGCACAAGTTGAATCCTTCAGTGGATTTCAGGGTCTCTGGGTTATATATTTTTGCATTTGTGAGGAACTCAAGCAGGGAGGTCTGTGGGTATATAGACATGTGCTAGGAAAAAGATGGGAAGGAAAACCAAGGATTGAGTCTTGTAAAAGAGAGACCACACTCCTTAGAAGTCAGGTTGGGTGGTGAGAAGGGGAGAAATGGTATGTACCCGATAACACAGGGGAGGAAATCACAAATCCCATGAGGTGAGGACATGGAGCAAATCAACTTGATAAGCATGGGAGCCAGTGCAAGGGGTTGGGCATGAGGTAGAGGAAAATACAGGGCTGGTCTATGGGCCCTTGTGCAGTGGGAAGGGCATCCTTAGAGTAATCAGCATGCTGGCAATCAAACAAGACAAAAACAAAACAAAATAAAGAAGAAAATCATCTCTACCGGTGACTAAAATGTACTACCATGGCCCTGGTGAACAGTTTTGGTAAATGCACTCTTAATGCCATAGTCAAATGAATTCCCTTAATAAGGGAATAATACTAATAGTAACTCTGAAGTATCAAAGGAACAAAATGATCATGAAATCTGATTCTTTTAAGAATGTGTAATTTTTTTAAATGTGTAATTTATCTTCTCTGGTATATAAAGAAAATATTGTACATATCACTTAATGAAATATGCTAAGGTGGTACAGCCACTATTTAAAGCTATTGTGCTTAGACTCAATCACAAAAAAATTCATATTTATAAATTAATCCACCCATTCACTCCGTACTTTCTAATACATGATACATGATTCTGAAACTGCCAAACAAATCAGACAAAAATGATGTTCATTTGGATAAAATTTTAAATCCATACACTCTCTCTCAAAGAAAATAGAATAGGACCTATTGCAGACAGATATTTTAGTTACTAATGAATAATAATTAAGTTATTTTCTTCTTTTCCCCTTTGTGTCTTAGCTGCTGAAAAAATAAAATCTCCTTTTATTGTAGTTAAAGGAAGATGTAAATGGGGGGGAGGAATAATAGGAGCGCTTGCCCCACTATGCTCTCTCTCAAGTCAAGTATGTCTTTCCTTTAAAACAAATCAAATCTGCTCTGTAACTTGCATGTGAGCAGAGAATTAACATATTGGCAAGAAAAATTTTACGAAAGAGATAATATATCTATGAAGTAGATTTTTCTTGAATATTATTTTTCAGTCAAAAAGCCAGCCAAGCAGGTTACACTATAACCTGTATATATAGAGATCTGAAAAAGAGTAATGTATATTATACAGTTCAGAGATGAGCAGCCTACAATCTCAAAGCATACTTTTCTCTGAATGAGTATCAGAAAAACAGGTCATTCTTTTGGGGGGCTAGGGTGGCTCAGTGGGTTAAAGCCTCTGTCTTCGGCTCAGGTCATGATCCCAGGGTCCTGGGATTGGGACCCACATCCTATCTCTCTGCCTCTCTCTCTCTCTGCTTGTGAACTCTGTAAGTCAAATAAATAAATAAAAACTTTGAAAAAAAAAAAAAAGAAAAGAAAAACGGACCATTCTCTTTAAAGGTACTGACAGCAGCTTTCTATGAAGGGAAGAGATATTTGAGCAGAATTGGGCCATAGGCCACCATTGATAGGTTTTGAATGAACAATGTCAGCACATAATTGTGAGAGCTAGTTGATGCCCTTTGAAAATGTGCCAATTAAAGGCTATCTATAATTTTGTGCAAAATTTTGTGTGAAATAGGGCTTTCTAATGGAATTGTTGATATGCTTAACCACTGTACATGGGCACAAACTCTACCACTTTAATGGAAATAGTCAACACCATCGTCAGGACAGAACCACTTAGTAGGGAAATTGGAAATTTAATTTCAATCAGACGAACAAAAAATTGAGAAGAATGCTTGAAGTGGTAGCATAAAAAACACCAGCGATTAGAAACATTTGGAACCTTTGCCTACCCTTCAAAGGCATTTGTTGCCATGGTTTTTAAAGACCTCTGAAAGCTTCAGCTGTGTCCACAAGAGCTGCCAAGAAATAGGGGTTCTATACTGATTTTATTTGTCAGATGCATTTTGTCTTAATTATCTCCAAGATAACGATTACTTTGCCAAAGGGAAAAAAAAAAAAAGAAGAGCCACTATCATTTCACAGGTAAAATGACTATGATTTTGCTTTTCTGAGCCCTTCTTCCAAGACATTCGTGCTCATGCCCGCACACATCTAATTCATACTACAGCATTAGAGTAACAAGCACATAAAACTGGTAAGAAGAAGGACATTCTCACATGGAAGGAGGTTTTCAGGTCTTGAACTTCAGGGTTGTGCCTTTCGTTTTTTGTCTGAGGAGAACCAGGAGCCCAACATCTAGCAAATTTACTACTACCTGGGGGTAAGGCCTTTCTTTCAAAAAGTTTCATTACAAATGCTTTAACTTGAAAATTATATGATACTTATATGTGTACACACTGAAACTCTTCTGCTCTTCCTCCTCACTGGCCTTATTTCTCTGTTGTACAACATGCATGTGACTACAAAATAGAACTTAAAAACTAGAAGTAGAGGGGCACCTGGGTGGCTCCGTCAATTAAGCATCTGCCTTTGGCTCAGGTCATGATCTGGGGTACTGGGATGGAGCCCTGCATCAGGCTCCTTGCTCAACAGGAAGCCTGCTTCTCCCTCTCCCTCTGCCTGCCCTCCCCCTGCTTCTGCTCTCTCTCTGTCAAGCAAATAAAAGCTTTTAAAAAAAAAAAGAATTCGCAGTAGAAATAATGGAAGGATTAGGCAAGCTTTGGGTCAGAAAATATCCTTGTGGACTTCCACAGTATAAATAATTTGGGGGGAAAAAACCCACCTCTTTTTTATTTGAAAGTCATAAAAATGCTTCTATTTGTTCCTGCTGTTTATTATTTGTACAGCTCTATGTGATGGAACCAGCATGTTCTCTTTTAAATTGTAAGCTCCTAGAGAGCAGCATTTGGCCCGTTGGGCTAATTTGTGATTTTCTTCTTTAGAAGGGCCTCAAACATACAATTTTAATAATGAGAGTGTTTCTTACAAGGTTTTGGTAAGAAGCAGGGAACTCATAATACATTATTATGAGAATCAAGAGGAAGTTTCTAGAGTTACTTCCCCACTATTAATAATGGGCAACCTTCAGGAAGTAGTTAGCCATTCTCTTCACCAAGTTTCCTTAATATTAATGTAGGGAACTGATTCAAATCCCCACCCCTGGGTTGTCTGCTGAGTGTGGATTCTCTCTCTGTAGCTGCTGGGTAATTCTATCTAGGCAACCAGTTATCACATCAAACTCAGTATCTGGAATTGAACTTACCACAACCCCTCTCTGATTGCCCTTTCTCTTGCTGTTCTCAGTTCAGGTGATGACACCATTATTTTCCCTCTGTGTATGAACCTCTTAACTTCCTTCTCTCCCAAACATCCTATACTGAATCACTTTCAAACAATCTAGATTCTTTCATTATAATATCCTTCAGTCTATTCCCTTTTTTCCTCATTTCACAAATACCCACAAGTCCAGACTTTTAGCCTGTCCAGACAACTGGTATACCAACCAACTTAGTCTATATGCTTCTTCTCTCTCTCTCTCTCTCTCTCTCTGTTGTCTCTCCTAATATGCCTCTAGCAGGTTAATCTTCATTAAAGTGTGTTCTGTCCTATCTCTCCCATGACTGAAAAAAAAATGTAATAGCTTTGTGTTGCCGGAGACCCACAAACTGATCCTAACCTTCATGTCATACTTTTGTTAATTCATTGAGTGACTCCAGCAGTATGAAGCCTTGATTTGGGCCTTAACCTGTGAGGTGCTCACATTCATTAAGGGAAAGATCCATCTGTCTACACCGATACTTGCAGTCCCAGACAGAGAGGGCCACTGGAGAGTGGAGTGGCCCCTGCATTAACATCAGAGAAGATTTGATAAGAGTAACTTTTGACTAGAATAGGAAGAGATTTTACAGGCAGGTTTGAAAGTAACTCCCAGCAGAGAAATGAATGCTCATATTTTAGTCATAACAAGTAGTCTGATATAAAATGTTTACTTTGAAAGTACAAACAGTTACTTGGAAATCCTTGAGTGGTGGTCTTGGGGCTCTTCCGTGGGCCATGGAAGTCATTAAAGTGTTCTGTACAAGGTACTGACATGATTAGGGATTTGCCTTAAGAACCTTAGCAGACTGGTAGTGTGCAGAATGGCTTGGAAAGTCAAATGAAGCAAATGGTTTAAGTGAAGGAGAAGGCAAAAGGAAACATTAAAGTATTGCAACAATCCCAGGGAAAGTTAGCAAGAATCAGATGAATGCACATTAGAGAAGTGGTCTCAACAGACCTACACAACAGTTCTGATGGGAAACGTGCGGGGTGAGAAGATGAAGACAGCTGACCCTAAGGTTTTCAGGGTGGGTGCCTGAGGGAACGGATACCAGCAGTGTTCACCAGGAGGAGCGCCTAGTGTCAGATGAAGACACAGGGGCGTCACTGAGAAGCCAGGCTGAGGCAGAGCTTGATGTGGGAGATAATCTGCATAGTTGTGACACTTCAGGTCTCAAATACTGTTTCCCTAGGGCTTCCATGACAAAGGACCACAAATGAATAACTTAACATAACATAAGGTATCTTCTCACAGTTCTGGAGGCTGAAAGTCTGAAATCAAGTTGTCAGCAGGGCTACACACTCTCTGAAAGCTGTGGGAAACACTACTTTCTTGCCTCTTTCTAGCTTCTTATTTGTGCAGCAATACTTGGTGCTCTTTGCCATGTAGCTGCATCACTCTTATCTCTCTCTCTTTGGTCTTATGGCCTTCTCCTCTCTGTCTCTATATCCAAATGCCCTTCTTATAAGAACAGTCCTAGTCCTGTTGGATCAAGGGTCCACCCTACTCCAATATGACTTTGGCTAATTATATCTACAGTGATTTCTTCAGAAACACCAGGGTATTGGGGGTTAGGATTTCAACATGGCTTTGGGGGAAGCACAATTCAACCTATAAAGAGATATGCATGAGACCACCTAGGAAACTGGTGGGAGAAAAGGATGGGGAAATGAGAGGAGAAGAGATTGTAGATGCTGGGGAATGCCTACTTTTAAAAAGCGGGGTGAGGATGGGGCGCCTGGGTGGCTCAGTGGGTTGAGCCTCTGCCTTCGGCTCAGGTCATGATCTCAGGGTCCTGGGATCGAGTCCCACATCGGGCTCTCTGCTCAGCGGGGAGCCTGCTTCATCCTCTCTCTCTCTCTCTCTCTCTCTCTCTCTCTGCCTGCCTTTCTGCCTACTTGTGATCTCTGTCTGTCAAATAGATGGATGAAATCTTAAAAAAAAAAAAAAAAAGCGGGGTGAGGAAAAATGAAGAGACAGAGAGAGCACAATGAGCCCTCTGTTCTCATAAGGCTTATTTACCCCATTTTCCCTGAGCTTTTCTTGGTTTTTGCTATTTCACAATTCTGGAATTATTTTCTAAACTGCTGGCTGTCTGTGAAAATCCTTCATTTCTTTCTAGGCCTCTGTCAAATTTACCACTTGCATTAGTGTATCTCCTTCCAGGCCTACCCAGTGAAATTTCTTCCTTCTCTGCAGCCCTCTAGCAGATCTTATTTACCATTCTTTCAACTTCTTGTCCTAATCTATCTAACAGAGATGTGCCCAACACCACTAAAGGCACTGGAGCAACAGGGCAGATCAGACCTAAAGTCAGCTTTCACTGAGCTTACATCCAAGTTCCGGCAGGAATATGGGGAAGCAACATCTGGTATAGACAGACAGTCATCAGCTGAATGAATGATTAAGAGAACTCCTTTAAGGGTCTAAGGGCCTTAACAAAAATAAGGGTAATAGAGTAGGGAAAAAAAATAAATCCTAAGTGAAAAAATTTGTAGGATTACTTTGGCTAGGGTAATCACGCAAGACTTCTCTGAATATACTGACATGATTATGACATGACATGACATGATCTTTTTCTCTGAGAAAGTGATCTTGGACAGAGATCTGAATGACAAGGAGCCAGCCAAGTAAAGATGTGGGTGTTGCAAGCAAAGGGAAAAATATGCTGAGGTCCTGAGGAAGGAACATGGCTGGTGTGTTGGAGGAAGAGAAAGAAGGCCAGTGTGGCTGGATTATAATGAACAGGGGGAGAAATATGCAGGACTAAGAGACTATAGAGTATTATAAGCCATAGGAGGGAATCTGGACTTGAAGTACAGTGTGTCTTAAGGGAAGGGTCATATGACCTGATGAATATATTGTAAAAGATTTCTCCTGTTGTTGGATGGAGACCAGATGGTATAGGGGCAAGTGTGGAACATGGAGATCAAAATTTCATTTTTTTGTGTGCATATATTGTCAAGACCTCAACTTTGAGCCGTACCTCTGAAAGAATTCCAGAGATGAAATAGACAATGAGCGAGCTGCCATCACTTTTCCCCCGTCTGCTGGCCTTTTCCAGGCATGGGTACATGTGTCAAGCCAGAAGGTGATTAGAAATATGAAACTAAATGTAAAAGCTAAGCCCTCTTGGAAAAACAATGGTGAGTTCCTAAGCACAAAAGGTCTAAGTTCTCTCTTAATACAGCTCTACAAAGTGGAAGGAGCCAAGTAAATGGGCCAAGGTTCTTCAGAAAGTAAAGCTGTGCTTCTCAGAGATACTGTTGCAGGAGCTATCCAGGGTGCTGAATGTCTCACCACCCACCCCCCCAACCACCCCACCCCTGATGCTTTCCAAGGACTCATGGACAAAGCTTGTCAGTTATCCTATCCAGTTACCTGGACCTAATACCTCACTGCTTTGAACTATAACCAGATTCTACCATGATACCACCCTGATGGCCTTCTGGTCTTAACTAAGCTTTAAGTCAACACCTGTCTGGGCCATGTCTGTTTGATCTAATGTTAGTTATCTTCTTTGTGCACCTGAGAGAGATAATATGAAATGGCAGCATAGCTAGTGGTATACAGATAGGTTTGGGCTCCACTCATGACCATTTGAAATAATAATGTCAGAGAAGCAGAGAGCTCAGTGGGGTCTTTTTTTCCTTGGACTTATACTCAAAGGTGGCACCTAGCTGTTAAGCTGTTTATTGAAACAAACCTGTTTATATAACTCATCCAAAGTCTCTGCAACACATCTTTAAAAATGCTGCTTAAGGAAGACACGTATTGTATAGAGCACTGGGTGTGGTGCATAAATAATGAATTTTGAGACACTGAAAAAAAGTTAAATTAAATTAAATTAAAAAAAAAAACAGAAACACTGCTTCTCCATCTGCAATGATTAACAAGTTCATGTACTATACCATTTTACCCTCCCTTAAATAGCATCCTTGACTTTGCTTTAAAAAAAAAAAAAGAATATGTTCAACTGAAGGCCATTACTCAATTTCTTGAGTAATCAAGTTTACACACTAAGTAGTGGATGAAAATTTGTATGCTTTCAAATCAAACACTTTACCTCTTCAACTAAAACACTTAGAGCACTAGAGTAATCTGATGGATACTTATTTCTAGCTCTCCTCTTAAATAACAAGAAAAACAGGGACAGCTGCAGCATCTTCAGAAGTTTCTACCTGCATGTCAGACCCTTCACTGTCCTTAAATAGGTTTGAGGGTCAGTGTGACTTTTAAAGAGCCAAAGAAGTTCAGTAAAACTTTTTAGATGCATGTTATCAAGACTATCATGAGAAAATGGGACAAGAAACCACTAAACTTGCTCTGGTATTTCCTTTTTATATGCACAGACAAACCAAATACACAGAAATGCCATTCAAGTAAAAAGGAAATAAACTACATTATTTTTACATAATCTAAGAATAAATACATGGCCAAGAATGTCTTTGTTTGATCTAATGTCAATTAATTTCGTTAATTTCTATTCACAGAACTCCCCAACGTCCCTTTCTTCTCCAGGTCTTTGCTCATATGCTCATTCGTATGAACCTTCATCCTGACTTCTTTCATTCTGCACATTCAGCTCATCCTCCAGACTTAATTTTGAATCAGGGAACCTTCTTGGAGCCTGACTCAAGCCCCACCAACACTGAGTGAGGTCTGGACTCCTATATAACACCCTCCACTCACCCTTATCTTGGCACTTGTCACACTGTCATTTAGTTGCCAGTTGATTTGTACAACTCTCCCACTACCTATTAAGGCTGAATCCCTGGTCTTTCACAGTGCTTTGCCTAGTAGAGGCAATCAATGAATAAATGAGTGAACTAAGACACTGAATTATTTTTAAGGTCTCCCCCATCTCTTAACGTTAATATCTCTGCCTCATTTCTATGCTTTTTCCAAAACTGTGGACTCAATATTCACCTCATTTAACAGAGTTTATATAGGTGACTTCATACCATGATAAGAAGTTTCTGAAGCCAGGAGGAAATTGTAGTTTATACAACTTATATACAGTAAAATTTTAGATAATATAATTTACTGTGCAATGAAATCCTACTATTTGGTCTGTATATACAAGAAGGAGATAAGATATATATTTTAATCATCAAAAAGTAAATAGAAAGTTTCTAAATATTTGAACTTGAGATAATGCCATACCCATAAAATATTTTTTATTAGCTCACATATTTCCTTCACTATTTTAAAGACATTTTTCTTCTTTTCTGTGTTTTTTTTCTCTAATGCCTTAATGTTCAGAGATAATACTCAGTCTGATATGAAGTTATACAGTATACTCTTCAAAGCTGAACAAATAAGATGAAAATAATTTGTGAGCATATTGGTATTATTCCTTGAAGAAAGGTCCTTTCTATCTTTAATCTTAGTAATTTGATTTTCATAACTAAAAATATTCATTTTCTTATACCCATCTATTATTTTCCTCATATAATAGCACTTTATCTATACAGACTTACTTTCTAATTGTATCATAAGAAGAAGTACCTTTGCCTCCCTGGTAAATTTCCCAAATAAATTCCAAATTTCATGATATTATAGATTATATCTTACACATATTTTCTCTTTTAACATCTTACACAGGTACAGAATAAGTTTTTAATAACATGAGTTGTCAAAACTTTAGATTTAGAAACAATCTATTCCCTTTATATACATTAAATCAAGGGTCAGCAAATTATGGCTTGCAGGCCATTTCTGGTCAGTTCTAGTCTGTTTTTGTATATAAAGTTTTATTGGTACACACCCACCTACTTGTATATTGTCTATTGCTCCTTATAGGCCACAATCTCAGGGCTGAGTAGTTGCAACAAAGACTATAAAGCCTAAAACAATTACTGTCTGGCCTTTTCAAAACAAAACAAAACAAAACAAAGCATTGTTGCTGAACACTGCTCTCAATCATTTTTACAGATGAGAGAGCTCAATCTCAGATAAATGACTTGTGAGAGCTTGTAGTTGAATCTGTTCACTAAATCTACCTCTGTAAGATGATTTGTCAATACCAGAGAAAATGGCCGGTGAAAATAATGCTATTTTAGAATACATAAAAGGAAACAAAAGAAATATCACAAGTGAAGAGAGTTGTTGAAAAACTTTTCAGGGCTTATGCTAATCAAAACCAAATAGAAATATCATCTTTCTAAATTAAGATAGTATCATCTGGTAAAATCAAATAATGTATGTTGCTTTAATACACAGATATGTCTATATATACATATCCATGGGTGTATTTATTTATATTTCTATTTCTTTGTGTGTGTACATATATATGTATAGAAACAAAAATTTACTATCAGAGAATATAATTAATTTTATTTAAAAATCCAACAAAAAAGTTCAAATCTTACAGAAGACTTCTAAAAGATGTTGAAAGCAATTACTGTCCAAAAGACTGTTTTTAAAATGGACCAAGCTAAATAAATTTAAAATATGGACCAAGACAAAGTTCACCCAACCTAAACTCCTGTCAGACTGCCCACTCCTGTCAGACAAAGGATCTTTAGCATAGATAGTTTAGGTAGTAGAAATGATTGATGTTTCCCCAGGGCATCCCCTAAAATGCAACAATATAGACATTCTTGGAGTAGAAATAAATTATAGCTGGCAGGTGAAGGGAGAAGCTGCACTTGGTAAGCCACACACCAAAGAGGATCAAGGCACACAGGTGAATGAAATGTTGCTTATTAACTGCTTATGCTGATAACATGTCCCCTCTTACAGGTCACCAGCCATTGAGTCTTTTCATTTTAGCAACAAGTCATATCACCCAGGAGACAACAAAGAGAGGGACAAAGTGCAAGAGAAGAACCAGTCGAGTTAGAACTGATGGAAAAAATTGGTGCTCTAGAGCAAAGAGCAGAACAGAATGCATATCTGGAAACAGCCAAGGTGGAGAGGTAATCATGTTTAGGCTATTACACTGTCTTCCACTGTATCATATAAGCCTAGGTGCCTGTCATCCCTAATCAGGGCACAGACCTCTCGAGACTCAGCTATTGAAGTCCTCTTCCCATAGAGTTGCTCAGGACTGCTTGGATATTGCCAGTGAAGAAAGCATAATTACTCAGCCACAACTGTTCTGGGCTCTGTCAACTCTTCTCTGGAAAAGTTTTTTTTTCTCACTGTTTCTACCAAAGATACTAGCGGACCTACCAAGTATTAGTGTTTTCTTTTACAAATAGCTGCTCCTACGTGCCTTCCTTCTTCAGTTGCTTCCCCTCAGAATTAAAGGTGGAATAAGTTGTTTTTAACACACTATTACCTTGAATACTTCTCTTGAAGAAGGCCTTGCAGCCTTCACAGGACCAGACTCCATAATGGTAGCCCGAGGCATAGTCATTGCACACTGCACAGTAGCGGGTCTCCTTGGCAGACTCCATGGCCATGCTTCCTTTGTCACTGGTGCTGGCCAATCTCTCTCTGCCACCCTGGCGTCGACTGTCTGAATTTGGCCTAGAAAAAAAGAAATAGGAGAAAATAAAAACAGTGAATCTATTAACATAGAAAAGCAAAACATGCACGCTCTTCTACAGAATAAGAGGCTTGGGGGATGCAGCAGATCCACTTTATTCTGACATTTTGAAATAATGAATCATAATGTAAGCTAATCTTTCATTACCTCTCGCCAGCTGTTACAGCAAAAGGTGTTTGCCTATTATATTAACCTTGAAGGAAAATTGTTTATTGCAAACTTGCTTAAGAAATGGACTGCCTACACTAGAATATATTATCTAGAAAATGACAAAATGAAATTAACTGATTTTTAATAGATTTATTCTTCTTTTTCCCCAGGAATTCACAATTAACGCAGAATGATAAGAGACCAATGCTTATTCTAATTCTAGACACACTAAGGATCTTTAGGAAATAGAGACAAGCATAAAGGAGCTGGGGCATTTGAAACTCAAATGAACTGATGAACGACATGGAACATGTATAGAAATATAACAATTCAGATGTTTATGTCATCGTTACCATGTAACCCTGGAAATCAGTTTCTATAACTTGACTGTAACTTAAGGATGCCATCTAATACTCAATACTCCTCTTTAAGTGCATGTACACTAAGAAGAGCAGAGAAACACAGACGATTACTTCAACCTTTAAAATGTTCATAGAGGAAGCATATCCCAGAAAGAAACCTAAGAATTAATAGTAAGTTCTGGGAGAACCAAGGAAATGGAGAAGTAAAAAGTTTTAAGGAAGTAGAAAGCTTTCAGAAGGAAGAGTGATTGACAGTGCCAAGTGGAGCAGAGAAATCCAATAAAGCAAGGACTGATGAAATGTAGTAGGATTTGACAAAGAGGAACCTTAGCAAGGAGCTTCAGTAGAGGTATCCAAGCACAAGTCAAAAGCCAGTGGGTGGAACAGAAAACGGAGTAGGAGGAAATGAAAATGAGTAAAGACCATTCTTTTGAGAACTTGGATGAGAATGGGTAGAGAAGAGATGGGGTGGGGTGCTCGCTAAAGAATATAAAGATTTAAAAAATATATATTTTCAGAATAGAAGCAGAAGACTTATCTAGACTGAAGGGAATGAGCAATAGAGAGGGAAGAATTGGGGGTGGAGATAAGGGCAGAACAGAACAAAGCCAAGGGAAGTATAGCAGTTGGGATTAAAGACACTGGGTAGAAGGAACAGCCTCAACAAAGACACCCTGAAGAAGACAGAGAGAAAGTATCAACCCAGGATTTACTAGGCATGTGCGACCAAATAAAAGCAGTGGAGGAGAATTGAGGGTGTATGGTCAGAGCCCACCACAGTGCCTGGTACATAGCTGGCAGTCAATAATGTATTTAAATGAACTCATTGAATGTTTCAGAATGTATAGGAAAAAAAGAAAAGTTGAAAGATATTGGAAGGATAGATGGAGTGAAGGTTTCTATAAGATTACCAAAGGGTGGGGGGTGGGGAGCTGGGACACCTGGGTAGCTCAGCCCCTGATTTTGACTCAGGTCATGATCTCAGGATCCTGGGATCCAGCCACACTGCTGGGCTCCTCACTCAGCATGGAGTCTGCTTGTCCCCATGCCCCTCCCCCTGCTCATAATCTCTTTCTCAAACAAATAAATAAAATCTCAAAAAAATAATAAAAAAATATTTTTTTTTAAAAAAAGCAACCTAAGATGAGATAAAATGAATTGAAGACAGAGCTTACAGGGCCTCTGATTAAAGACACTCATGCTTCCTGCCTCTATTGCACACCCAAATAACCAGACCACATTGACTTTCTCACTGGCCCTCCCTTTCACGTGCCCTGTCTTTCCTTTTAGCTCAAATTTTATGATCCTTTCCTGCCCTGATCACTCACTGATATTGTCCACAATTTTGTGGCATTGGTTCTCAAACAATACTTGCCATAATACTCACAAAATACTAGCTCCTTGCGTTGAGCGCATCTGACTAGGCCAATTTTTTCCATTCTGAATGACACAGCTCTTAGTCTGTCAGCCTCAAATGCAAGTTCTTTATTTTTTAATATCTTTAGAGAGCACTGGCTTGCCATTTTCGGTTCCAGTTCATAGTCTTCTTCTATCCCCTTCCATTTAATCACAATGCTGTTGAACTCCCCTCTCCCCAATCAACCTGCTCGTTTACTAACATCTTATGCATGATTCAAATCAGTAGGAAGCAGCTGTGAATATTTAACTATAGAGGCTCAGTGCCTTTCAGGGGCAGTGTGGTTAGCTAGCTGGACACTGACAGTTTCAAGGCCTTATAAATCTAAAGTACTGCAGCCTCCATACCCAGCTCAGGGCCCAGCCCACAGCAGACATTCCATACACATTTGCTGAACGAAGGAAGGCAGGAATGAATAATAGATGCATGGACAAAAGTTCCAAAGTATCGGGCCACTTCCATCCATCACTGCATAATAAAATACTGCAAATCTTTAAACTGTGGTAGGATAAATGTAACATAAAAATGTATCATCTTAACAATTTTTTAGTGTAGAGTTCAATAACGTTAGGTTATTCACATCAGTGGTAACCAATCTCCAGAACTTTTCAATCTCACAAAACTGAAACTTCACACGCATTCAGCAATTCCCCATTTACTGCTCCCCCCAGGAACTGGCAATCACCATCTACTTTCAATCTCTATGCATTTGACTACTCTAGATAATTCATATATGTAGAATCATATACTAGTTGTCTTTTTATAAGCAGTTCATTTCACTTAGCATAACGTCTTCAAGGTTCAGCCATGTTGTAGTGTCAGAATTTCCTTTCTTTTTTGAGGCTGAACAATATTCCATCATACATTTATACCATATTTTATCTATTCATCCACCAAAAGACAATGGACATTTGGGCAGCTTCCATATTTTGAATAATGTTGCTATTAACACACATGTTCCAATCTCTCTGCAAAAGCCTGATTTCAACTCATCTGGATATATACCCAGAAGTGGGACTGTTGGATCATATAGTAGTTCTATTTTTAATTTTGTGTAGAACTGCCATATTTTTTCTCCCATGTTGACCGCACTATTTTGCATTCCTACCAACAATGCACCAGGACTCCAATTTCTCTGTATCCTTCCCAACAGATGTTTTCTTTCTGTTTTGTTTTATTTTGCTTTTTTAATAGCAGCCATCCAAATGTGTTTGAGATAATCACTGCATTTTTTTTTAAGATTTTATTAATTTATTTGACAGACAGAGATCACAAGTAGGCAGAGAGGCAGGCAGAGAGAGAGGGGAAAGCAGGCTCCCTGCAGAGCAGAAACCCCGATGTGAGGCCCAATCCTAGGACCCTGGGACCATGACCTGAACCAAAGGCAGAGGTTTTAACCCACCCAGGCACCCCTAATCACTGCATCTTAAGGTCACCTCTCTTACCAACCATTCTTACCCCTTCAGTTGTACATTTGTGTGTCTCCATTGCTGCTAAGTTGTTCATGTCTTATTCATCTTTGGAACCCCAACTGTTTATAGTATAGTGCCTCATCCAAAATAGAGACTCGATAAATATTGATATTAAATGAATTAACCAATGACTGAATCAATAAATTGATCACTTTTACAATATAAATGGAATATGCCAATATTGTTTTTAAAAGTACTGATAAAAGTTTAATTGCAAAAGCTCATTTTCCCCAGATCTAGCAGAGATATATGCTATCTGCAAAATGTCTTCCATGTACACTTTATTTTTGAGATGTCCCTGGAATATGGAATATGGAAAATCCACTGCAGACATAGAGCATAAAACCCGAAGGCCTCCAAAAAGAAGAGAGAAAGCTACTTAGACTATATTTCCTCCCCATAAAGGAACTTTTTTATCCAACTTGGAAAATCATATATGTAACACTGTCGGTTATTGTTTTGGCCCAACCCTGCTCTATGAATGCTCTAAACAGGGATGTCATGAAAAATATAATCTGGATCAACCTAAAAGGCAAGCGAGATCTTCTCGTGGTCTGCAAAGCACTGTGGCGCCTTGGAATAGGTTCAGGTTTTCTGGAATATCCATTAGGCCAAAATAATTTGGTACAACTGCCTCCAGACAGAGATCTGTGTCCCCAGTATGCAGACTAACTTGGCTCATCATTGTAGTGGAAAGGAACAGAGTGGGAGGTGTCTGTGCCTGGACTCAGACCAAGCCGCAAGGGTAGGCCAGGCACTGACCTGCGGTTAGATCAGCCCCCAGGGAAGAGCCTCATTAGAGGTCTCAGACTCATCTTTTCCCACCTCCCTCTCCCTGGCCTTGCCCAGCTGCATCTGTCAAAGACATGGCACTCTTGGCTTCATGCTTCTTTGGTAGGAAATGCTTTATACCATGTTTAGGGCAATCTTTCTTCCCCTCAGTCAGCCTCAGAGGCCCTTTGGTTTCTCCTTATTTTTATAAAACCAAAATTAATTACTCTCATTTTCATGAGCTAAATGTATTCAAGTTCTGCCTCCCTTATCTCCTTATTATAGCTGAAAAATTTAATTCTTTAGCTAATTTGCTAAAAGATGTCTGTCTTTATAAAATTCTTACCCCTTTCTCACTGAATTGTCATGAAACCTCAATAGTTCCTCATCTTGGGCACATTCTCACAAGACGCAGATAAGAAGTTGACTAGTTTACCAAGTTAAATGTTCTTCAGCCTTCCAGGTATGTCTAAAGATTCTCTAAAAAGATGTAAGGTGGAAGCTTAAGGGCAAAATGGAGGGATGTGTTGTCAGTGACTGAACACATCACAGTTCGGAGGTGCACAAGTGCTTAGGAACAGAGTGATGCTGGCAGAGAAAAGAAAGGCAGAAACATGAGATCAGAAAATGAGAGACAACACCACTGCAGCTATGGAAACTGGAAACTCAACTGACTAGATTTAGTTCCCTTTTCATTATACCCATGGACTACTAAATATTTCCCAGTGGGTGCCTACTGATAATATATATTCAATATGATGAAGAGAGAAGTCCGAAGGCATTCATATTGGGTCCAGAGAGTGGACTCTCTTAGACCAAATCACAACAGAGCATAACAAAGTGCATTTATCAAGATTTTCATTGATCAAAGGAAGAGTTTAAAGCTCAACATAATGAAATACTGTTTGTTTTCCAACCACAAATCATGGTACCAGCCAATCCAAAGGGATTCACCTGATAAGTCAAGAATTCTTTTTTAATTTTTTAAAGCTTTTGGTTTCTAGAAGAAACATTTTTGCAAAGCTAAGTGAAAAAAACCAACAGATGTCCACACCCTAGAGATGGGGTGTAATTAAGTGCCAGTAGGATAACCTCATGAGACTCTAATCCCCAAATCAAATCCCCAAAGTTATATGCACCCAGAGGGCCTTATATTTTTTCTTGATGATGCTTACCACAATTCCCAGTCCTATACTTGAGTGATTATTGACAAATTATGTTCCCCCTATTAAACAGTGCGTTCCAGGAAGGCACAGATCATGTCTCATTTGCTCCCAGTTTTAACTGACACACGTTTAGGTCCTTGATGAATACGTGCTAAATGAACCTCTTCCATCTAATCCATCACCAAATTATATCAGTTGTTTCTTCAAAACACTATGCCTATCTTCCTTTGCATTCCTTGTTTGCGTTATTCTTGCCTAAGACATAAATAACCCTACGATTGAATTACTAAAATTAGTCCTCCTGCCTCTCACAAGTCCTCAAACTCAGCCTGCCTGCCACTGTCAAAAGAACGGTCATAAAATACAACTTTCACCTTTCAATAACTTCTCATTACGTATATATGAGGGTCATTACCCTTTGGGGGGCCTCGGGGACCTGTTTAATAATACAGAGAAGACTCTGAAACTGTCTTTTCTAGAAAACACACATAAATGAACTCTCAGACTTGTGGCTTTAAGTCTTTAATTTAATTCTGATAAATCAGGAAAGTGAAATTTTAAAATCTCCAACATATAGAATTAAGCTCAAATTCCTGAATTCCCTGCTCCAACCAGTATTGGTCTCTCTATAGCTCCCTGAGGAAAATTTTATCAACTCCATCTCTGAGAAATTACTCATACCACCATCTCCATCTGTGCTATCTCCGCTTCCCTTCAGCCATCACATCTCACTTATCACAGAAAACTAAGCTGTAGTTCCCCATCTTCCATAAGGCTTACCCTAAGTGTTCCAACTCACACTGGTTCAACTTTGAATTCCTACAGCACAAGTCTTCACCACTTCTCTTGACAACTAGTTAGATAATGGATTATCATCTGTCTGACACTACTCTACACCTGTTTCCGTTGCAGTATTTTCTTCCTCTACCAGGCTCCTAAATGTCACTGTTCCTCAGAGCTCTGCCGTCAGCCATCTGTCATCCTTAGTGGACATTTTCTTTGTGGGAATCTTGGCCCCGTGTGTGACCACACTCAACTACCAACCTACATCCCTCTCCTGGACTTCAGATGTGGATTCAAACTACCCATTTTCCAGCTCCTCTTGAATGACCCACAATTTGGGTCATTAATGTGCACAAAACTAAACTCAGTATCTTTTCCAAAAAACCCACTTCAACCAAGGCATTCAAGCAGGCTCTTCCCTCTGCCTGGCCCCAGAGTAACTCCTATTTACCCTATAGTCACAGCCTGAGCTTAATTTTCTCCAGGGAGCTTTTCTTACCTCCAAGAGCTAGATTACACACATCCTGGACTCTCCCCAGTGAAGCAACCATCTTTTCACTCCCTGTGATACTATGATTTCTAATAAGAATATATATATTTGTGTATATATACCACATCTTCTTGATCCATTCATCTGTTGGAGGATTGGGAGGGAGGCAAACCATAAGTGACTCTTAATCTCACAAAACAAACTGAGGGTTGCTGGGGGGAGGGGGTTTGGGAGAAGGGGGTGGGATTATGGACATTGGGGAGGGTATGTGCTTTGGTGAGTGCTGTGAAGTGTGTAAACCTGGTGATTCACAGACCTGTACCCCTGGGGATAAAAATATATGTTTATAAAAAATAAAAAATTATAAAAAAAAAGAATATATATATTTGGTCTTTGTCCCATTTCTTGCACAGAGCTTCTGAAACCCTTGGAATTTCCCAACTGATAGGTGAGCAACAAAGGTGTATCTTATACTTTAATGAGATGACTTTTGGATCCCACCCAAGAATGAAGGCTGGTTGCCAGGGAAACCATCCAAAATGGTGAGTTAGAACTTTCAGTTTCCTGCCACCCCACCTCCTGCCTCCAGGGGAGAGGGGCTGGAGGCTGAATCAGTCACCACTGGCCAGCAATTTAATCAATTCCATTTACATAATAAAGCCTCCATAAAAACCCAAAAGGAAAGGGTTCAGAGAGCTTCCAGGTTGTTGAAATTTGAGGAGTTGCTGGAGAAATGGTGTACCTGGAGAAGACAAGGAAGCTTCAGACCCTTTCCCCATGCCTTCCCCTAAACATCTCCCACCTGGCTATTCCTAATTTGTATTGCTTTATTAAAAACAAAACAAAACAAAAAATCTAGTGATCTAGTAAATAAAATATTTCTCTGAGTTCTGGGAACAACTCTCAATTGAACCCAATAAGGGGTTCATGGGAACCTCTGATTTATGTCTGGTTTATAGTTAGAAGCACAAGTGAAAACCTGGGCTTGTGATTGGTATCTGAAGTAGGGGCAGTCTTGTAAGACTGAGCCCTTAACCTACAGGGTCTAATGCAATCCAGGTAGATGGTGTTGGAATTGCATTAATTCCTTGGTGGTATATTAAACAAACACACAGAGTCAGAGTCACACTCCCCTATATAAAACCCTTGGCAGCTTCCTACCACATCAAGAATAAAATTCAAGAAAACCCAGCATGATCCATGTCCTGCCCGTCACTCCAACAGGGACTGACTCCTCACACTCCCTCCCTGATCACTGAGTTACAAACGCTCACTCCCAACTGCCCCACAAACACCAAGCCCCTCCATGTCTCCAAGCCCTTTTCCCTGACTTGCTCCCAATCCATGCACTTCCCTACCTTCTCAAGTATCATTTCTGATCTTGCTAAAGTAGTCTTTCTAGGACTTTCACCCTCTTATACCCTCTTAACACATCACTACCCGACTTCAAACCAAATTTTAATTTATTATATAACTTCCCAACTTAGAAAATGTAAGTTTCATTCCCCAGTGCCTTGAAGAGAGCCTACTCTAGAAACAACGGTTGAATAAACCAGTGCTTAAATACACGTTGGTGGGTGCTATGAATCGGCATTTTGTTGTGCTCTGTTTCATTATTACCCTATGTGCCATAAACCATACCACGGCAGGGACTGTGGCCCCTTTACTTAGCATGGTCAACCAGCTCATGCTCAGCAGCCAGACACACAGTAAAGTGATTAGAAAGTATTTGCCAACTGAATGAGTTATGGACATGGTGAAAGCCGTCCCAACTCTACACCTGGACACTCCCATATCACAAACCCGTCCTCCACACCACAGCAGAAGTGATAGCTCTCCCCTGCAAAATGGACCCCTATTGGAAATCCTTCATGTCTCCTCAACATGTGGTAAGCCTTCTTAATCTTCTTTGGATGGCAGAGCACAGGAAAATACCCTTATTTACAGAAATGCAGATTTCGCTTATAATCTTAGGGTATTCATTGGCCTCTGAAGCCCGTGAATGGTCTCCCCAAAAGACTTCAGACTGAGAACTCCCAGCCTACAGGAGAAATACAGATTTAATCTTATGCATTGCCCTTCCCGGATCAAGGCAGTCCCTCTCTGGACCTTTGCCCACACAGCTTCCTATCTTGGCCAAAAGGCAAAATCTCCTGAGGGAAAAATGCCGAGTCAGATAGCCACCACTGAATCTCTCAATAACCAACATGTGCTCCTCGAATATCACCTATAGAACTCTCTGGAATGGTCATCATCATCATCATTGGTAGTCACTGTGAATCTCCAGGAAAGAGATCCTATTACAGTCACCTTTGCTTTCCAATTTCCAACAAAGCACAGACAGTCGATTATGGAATGAATAAAATTATATGTCCCATACTGTGTGTCTTGCCTTCTTAGCTAGGCTATAGGTTTTCAAAAGTAGGCAAACTATATTTTAAATATTTTTTTTATCACCAAAACACCTGGTATGGTACTTTACGCAAAGAATGTATCTCATAAATAGTGAATAAATCCATCAACAAAGAATTAAGAACAGCTTTGCAAGAGGCATTGGTTCAATTTGTTGCAGTAACAGAATGATGTGTCAAGTTAATAAGAAGCCAATTATTGATGCCTGTGTATGTAGCAATAAATATATCGATCTGATTGTGGCTTCCTGTATATTTCTCTCTGCTGTAAATATAAAGATGAATGGGCCTAAGTTAGTGGTGATTGATGTCTAGGACTAGAACTTACCTGTGGGTTTTTCCACTCTCTATAAAGGTTTGTCTTTGAATTTTAATATAATCTCATTTTCCATGGCAGTAAACAGACATTCTTTAAAAAAAAAAAAATGTAAAAGTTGATCTAAAATGGTAGAGTCCAGCAAGGATAAATATTGAATCTCATTTTGAGAAAAGCCCAAGTTAACTGAGTCCTGGGCCAGGTTTGAGTAACCCATTAACCAATGTCACATGTATTTTGTGGGCAAGGTCTTTAAGCAATTTTAATATCTTAAGCAAGCTAAGAATTATTTTCTGGATGAGAAAAGTCACTCCAAAGACTCCAGCCCCTTTACAATGCTCATCTGAAAGCGTCATCTATCTCTTGCCTCATACTAACCATTTAATGAGTGTAGTTCTTGTTTGTATTGATTGTGTGTCTTCTCGTTAATAAAAAGAGGCAGAGAACATTCTTCCCTGAGAGATGGAAAAGAGAACTCCTTCCAAAAAAATGACTGGTGGTACATACCATTGAAAGTCAGCTCCACCAAATGACCTAGGGAGAGAGCTTCAGCTGCTGGTTCAAAGTTCTGCCCGAAGTTCAAACCACACCCTACATTTCTGGAAGACCAGCCTGACCCCTGACCTAACAAGATAAGGGGATCTGGGAGAATAGGCAAGTAAAGTGTCACAGAACACGAAAGGATGGTCATAGCGGGCCCTATTGTTGAGCGCCTTACAAGTCATTGACCCACTGAACCCTTAAACTACACCAAGCACTACTATTATAACTGCACTTGTTTTAGAAGTTAGGTATCTGAGGTACAGAGGGATAAGGAGCTCACAAAAGTCATACAATCAAGCAACAGTGGGGTCAAGGAATCAGGCAGTCTGATCCCAGAGCCCCGACTCCCAACAGAGAATGGAATCCTCGGGAACTCCACCTAAAGGCAGCAAGAGCCAAAGAAGGGTATTTTGCATGCTCTGGGAACAAAAATCCTTACTTCAGATATCATCCCTAATCTCATAAATAATTATCCCAGCTGAAAGTGCCCACGGCTATTTATTACCCAGCCAATACTAGTTTTTTAAGGGAAAATGCTAATCCAATGTCTAGTGCAAAGGTTGAGAACTCTGTTGAGGTCCTTGGAAACAGAATTTAAGGGAGCTGACAACAATACAGGAGAAGAACTAGATGAAAGTTTGAATATTTCCTTAAGATATGATTACATAAAATATCTAAATTTTAACTCATAAACAACTGGAAAGTGTTGTGTTGTTAATGTCCATACATAAGGGTTCTGAAGCTCTGCACAAAAAACATTAGCATTCACCATTCAAAATGGAAGGCTCTCTATAAAATGTCAAGAGGTTTTCCCACTCACTTAAGAGAAATATCTTCACCCCAAAATACAAGTGAGTGTTGATTTTCCACACTAATGGGAAACAAGGATAGCCTGGCAGAAAGCTCCCTAAAAACCCCATTTAGTCAATATCTTTTTATCTGTTCTCGGCTCCTAATGTGTAACCAAATGACCTGATTTGAGTTTCATCACCTCTCCTTTCTCTAGTCACACCAACCTGTTGCAAGTGCTAATGAACCGTGAGGGCAAGAAGCCCAAAGTGGGATGCAAGAAACAAGGCATAGGGATGACATAAAAGAGATAAGACAAGAGAGGCGCTGTGGTGTGACACCACACCTTCTTAAAACAAGTCTGATTTCCAGCCTAATTTCCACACAAAGTATGACATATATCAGGAGGATAAAACCTACCCATATGCAGAAATACTAAGAAATTCATTCATTCATTGAACAGCATCGCATAAGCATCTACCTACTGCCCCCCACCCAGGGACTACAGGGGGGCAGAGGACAGCTGCAAAAGGAAGAGAGGAGAGGGGAGGAGCAGTAAGAGAGGGGGACAGAAGGAACAGAAGGATCACCTCTGCCCTCGGAAAGTGGACAACTCCAAGAGGAAGAAAGAGTGGGCCTCTGGGAAATACAGTCGTGCTCTAACACTGGCCTCTGGTTGGTTTTTTAATGTGATTCATAAATCATTCATTTTATGACCCTCCAAGAGATAGGAACAATATGTCACCACATAAAAAGTCCACACAAACATATCTAAAACAGCAAATGGAAATTTTTACTTACAAAGATTATTTGGGAACCTGCATGCCATTAAAGATCATGCTGCAACAAATACAATAAACTTCAGGACTTCTTTTAAACAAGGGACTATTTAAAAGAAAACCAGAGGCCCAAAATGGCATCACGTGGGTTAAAGCCTCAGGTCAGCAAGCCAGGGCTGGATCCCTAACCGAACTGCAGTTTCAATCTCCCCAGAAATGTTAAGTCTTAAAATATCAATCAGGAATTTTCTGAGACGGATCAGTTAGACAATCCGTCACCTGTGCCTACACCATCCCACAAAGAAAGATGAGGTCATTGGCATAATAAGACCCCTGCCATTCCCCCTAAGAGAAGAGCTTGCCTGGAATAATCCTTCCTTTTCTTTTCTGTCTATCTCTCTTGCCCCACCCTCCTTCCTGTAAAAACCTTCCATTCTGTACAACTCCTCGGAGTGGCCTTGTCCTTGCTAGAAGAGATATTCACTTATTCATGAATTGTTTCATAAAGCCAACTAAATCTTCAAACTGACTGAGTTGAATTTTGGTTTTTTTTTTAAACAAGAGGCAGAGTACTGAGGTTGGAAAGTTCTAGACTGTTCTAGAAAGTTCTAGAAAGTTCTGGGTAAGAATCCCTGGGTTCTAGACAAAAGGCTGCCGGTAACAGCTACATTTGCTGAATCAAGTCACCAAACCTCTCTGGTCTCAGCTGCTTCTCTGTGAGTGAAGAAACCCCAACCATGTTCTCTAAATTCCTGTCCAGCTCCATGATTGTAGGATCATGATTCTATTCCATGCCTCTGACCAATGGCACATCTCCGGCCAGCTAGAATTTCTTCAATGGATCTCATGAATGCATAGCCCATTTTCTAAAACTCTTTCCCAAGAGTAATAAAATATGTACAGATGAGCTGGCAAAAGATGGCAATACTGCCTTTCAGTCTGCTCAGCTCTCCCTCCCGTGACCATGACCGATTCAAAATGACAAACACCCATTCCATCACAGAGAGCTGTCAGGGAGGGCCATTGTGTTTATAACGGCTAACATGACCTGCCCACAAAAAATAAATAAATAAATAAATAAGTTGCTTCTCTAAAAGAGGCATGAGAAACAGAAGGGGAAAAAACTAGAGGGAAGGCAAACAAGAAATGGAGAGACAAAGGAAAGGGGGGAAGTACCTCTTTGTTTTGGACATTTTCTTAGTTCACTGGCTCTACCAGCAATAATTGAAGCAGAAACCTGAACAGAAGAAAATACAGCTGAGATATCAAAGACAAAGTAAGCAGAATTCATCTACTGTGTCTCTCTGCCCAGGCTAGTGCACATGGCTGCAAAGAGCTCCAAAGCAAATGAATGATTCTGGAATAAGAGACAACTAGGATATGGTTTAAAAGGAATAGAGGTTCTTTTGCACAGAATGACTTCATCAAATCCTTAAATATAGTCAGTGACCAGAATTGTAACTCTTCTGAGTAGAGACCAATAGCTCTCTTAGGTGTGGAGGTTAAAACTGAATCTTCAGGGTTACTCTTCTTTGACTTTCCAATGAACCCAAAAGGAAGCAAGCTCAAAGAACAGTCCATTTTTTGGTATGGATTTCTAAGAAGACACAGTAGATCTCTCTTTGATGTAGCCGTGACCACAGCTGTAGATGGTGTCATTCAGAGACACAAGGAACACATGGGACCTGTATCGAGCCACATGCCATATGGGTCTCATGGCCAAAGATGATTGGGTTGCTGTGTGTGATATGCCTTTGTGGGGCCAGGGATTTCATAAGTTTCAGGAAGTTCTGGAGTTCTGATGTGCTACTATTATCTCTTTGACTAAGGTTAACATATGCAGTGCTTTCTAGAACCCTCCTGTGTCCCAATCCCCCCCCCACGCATCTTTGTTACAAGTATTTTCACCGCATAACTAATCACCCATGAGGCGATTTTGTTGTAAAACATAAAATCACAAAAGTCAGAAGAGTGACATTCATTAAAAAGGACATAATGAAACATGAAAAACGAGTAACAAAATTAAAAAGACTTTATTACAAATTCAAAATATTTGATTGCACTCGAAATGTAGAGTGGAGATTTATGTCAACCCTGTGCAAATAACAGATGTTATTTTGTGGATCGCACCTAGGCACTTGTCTTCAAAGCTGATTAAAGAGGTTTTCCTTTTCTCTTTTTTGCTTCTTGATTTGTCTCCTCATTGTACTTTTTCCTTTTTTTTTTTTTTTTTTTTTTTTTGCTAAAATTTCCCCCTTCCTTAAAAGAGGCATCAGTTTCCCCATACAAGGATGCGTATTTGTAAAGGAGCTCTGTTATTGCATTGTGAAAGTCTACACTGCTCTTTATTCTTGACATATGTCACATGTTCATTGATAAGATATTCCAAAATTCTATGGGAAATGTGTGTTCAAAACTCTGTGCCACTATATAGATTATTATGAGGGTTAAGATTTATATAATTATAAGAAAATGGAAGCACTGGGGCACCTGAGTGGCTCAGTCGGTTGAGCATCTGCCTTGGGCTCAGGTCATGATCCTGGAGTCCTGAGATTGAAACCCATGTTGGACTCCCTGCTCAGCAGGGAGTCTGCTTCTCCCTCTCCTTCTGACTGTCCACCCCCCCTCCTCTCTCTCTCTCTCTCTCTCTCTCTCAAATAAATAAATAAAATCTTTGAACAAAGTGGGAGCACTGTGTCAACAGAGAAAGGAAACCAAGCTGTCAACCCATTTGATAAAACCAAACCGTCAAACAAACCACTGTTGATCCATTTTCTTTTATCTTTTATGGCAAAACTGCTTTACAACCAATTATGCACTAAAAATGTTTGCAGCAAAAATGCTGGCAGCAAAGATGCTTCCAGTCGATGTACCTAGAACCCTCTGGAACACCCCAATCTCTTTCTCCTGACTCATCTCCTGGTGTTCCTTTGCCCACCTTCTAGCAGCCCATTATGTGCCAATTACTTCCCAACCAGCCATGCCTTTGCTCATATTGTTTCCCGCCAAGAACACCCTTGTCCAGCCCTGTTAGCCCAGAGAAATCCTAACAGCTTCTCCACTCTGCTACCTCCACACAGTGTGCCCACATCTTCTCAACCCTCTGCACACTGTATTGCAATAAATAGTTACATAGGTTGTCCACCTGTTAGAGTGTGGAATCCCTGAGAGCAATAGCTAACATATAGGAGGCAGCCAAAAGCTCTTTTGAATGTATTTAAATCAAATTCAGGGGCACCTGGGTGGCTCAGTCGGTTAAGCAGTTAAGCATCTGCCCTCAGTTTGGGTCATAATCCTGGGTTCCTGGGATCAAGACCCAAGTGGGATTCCCTGCTCAGTGGGCATCTTGTCTCTCCCTCTCCCTCTGCCGCTCCTCCTGTTTATACACATGCTGTCTCTCTCTTTTTCTCTCTCAAATAAATAAATGTCTTAAAAATAAGATAAGTAAATAAACTGAATTTAATTAAGTGAATTATATGGAGCTAGTTTCATGATATCCTTAAAATAACTAGAAATACCTTAAGAGGTTAGTAAATCAGCCCTGATACGTGTTTAATTGTCTGCCCAAACTTCTCACAGACAAGAAGAGATTATAAAGCAGAAGAAATTTCAAGTTTGGATAAGTCACTTCCAATTTGCCAGAATTTTCTAAACTGCTCTCTAAGGGTAAGTTAGAGAGTAAGTTAGAGAGTAAACTACTCTCTCTAGAGTAAGTTACTCAACATGTAAGTTCATTCCGTGTCACTTTTCCCCCTCTGAAAATAGGAATAACAACATTTTCTGTGGCTGAAGAATTGATGCCACTAGATAATGTTTATGAAAAAAATAAATATGTAAAAATTCTGAGTGGAGATGCTGATGTAAATCTTTAAAACCTATTTTGAAATAAATATACAGTAGTCCTCTAATAAATGTAGGACAGTGAAGAGATTTTAATAACTATGCAATCCTTTTTTTTAAACTATGCAATCCTTGACCTCCTCGTTCACATGCTACATGAAAACTATAGAAAATCCCATCCACTCCAACTTCGAAGGACCTAACAATACAAATTCTTGACATTTCAGGAAATAATATTAATTTTAAACAAGTAATTAGTGTGGTTGTGATTTTAAAAAAGTCATCATCCTTTAGAAATGCATACAGAAATATTTACAGGGGGAAATGCAATTGAGAAATCTGCATATTAGAACACATGAAGTCATTTTATTATTCCATTTCTGTAAAAGGGTTTGCAAACTTTCACAATAAAAATTCAGAAGGCAATACTCCTCTTTTCAAACCCTCTACTGGATCTCCAGTTGATTCAGAGCAAAAGCCAGAATCTTCACAATTGCCTACAGAGGTCTTATTTACTCCAACCACCACCCCCCCGCTACACACACACCCCTACCTCCTTTCCTATTCACCTCCAGCCTCTCAATTCCAGTCATCCTGGCCCCTCTGTTGAATACACACCAGGTATGCCCCTGCCTCAGGGCCTTTTCACTGCTGTGACCTCAGGCTAAAATGTTTTTCACTGGGATATCCCCATGGTACCATTCTCTTCCCTATTTCAAATCATCGTGGAAAGTCACCTTCCCAATGGAACCTTTGTTGATTTGTCTGATTTGTTCACTGGTCTGCTCACTGTGTCTAGAACAGTGCCTGACATACAGTAGATGGTCAATGAATATTTGTCGAATAAACCAATGAACGAATGAATGAATGAGCAATCTGGGTCAGCCATCCAGTGACGCCAGGTGGAGGTCTCACAACGTCATCACAGTGAGGTCAGAGCATGTCAGCCAACTGCACTGATCAGTTCAAACCAAACACCAGACAGTGATTTCAGTGGTCCAACGTGGTACCCAGGAAGTCAGCAGAGTACATACGGCAAAGTTTTCTAGAGCCTGAGAGTGAAGTAGCCCGAACACCCAGCAGATCCCTGAGCTGACCCCCACCTCCACCAAGCAGCTGGCCACCACCATCAGCTACCTGAGCAACGTGATGTACCAGGCCTACAGCCATCCTGCACCCTCTGGAATGTCAGGACGTTCTTGAAGACCAAACCCAGGGATTACAGACCGGTCAGCAAAGGCCTACCCGGCCACCTCACCCCCATGGTGGCCCGCATGCAACGTTGGAAGTGCTGACCTCCCGCACACATGGCTGAGAAAGGCAAGCCTGGGGGTTCTGGGGTCACGGACTCTCTAGAACAGACATGCTCACCAACTCTGACCAGGATGGAGCAGAATCTGCTTCCACGAGGCTCGGTTCATTTGTAGAATCAAAACGTGCTACGCATTAGAGGTCTACCATTTGAGAGACATTTTCAGGTGATTTTTTTTTTTTTAACAATCTGAGCTTGGACATGGAATGAATAAAAGCTGAGACGTGGGGAGGGTTGGGGGGAACAGCTACGTGCTGTTACTCCTTGGAAACGTCAAGGTCTCGAGCTCCCTAGCACAGTCCCTGGCAGGACGTCACTCGCATCTGCAGTTTCCTCTCTCTTCCGGACGGCAGCGGCCATCACGTCCTCCGGTTTCTAGACAGTATCTTCCGGTGGCTTTGTCTAGACAGCAGACTCAGAAGGAACCTGAAATCTCTGGGAATAAAGACTCAGATTTCCAGTGTGTCCCCCACTTACTCCATCCTCATATAAGACTCAGCCTTGGTCAGAGGAGAATCAATATCATGTATCTCTATTACCTTTATAAGTGATATTTATAACTTTTTACATTTGGCTCTGAAATACTTTTCTTGATTCTTCGGCTACAGTTCTGCTAGATATAAGCATGCTACGAAGCCAAAAGCAAAAAAAGCGAACAAACCAACGTTTGATTTGCTGCCTTTCCATTCCCAGTTCTCTGCTCAAGCCTGGCTCCCATCCAGCTGGGACAGAATCACTCAGCCGTTAGTCAATGGCCTCGGCTACCACCAGCTAAAGCAACACGTTTCTCAAGAAGCTGAGAACCCTGGAGAAAAACCTGTCCAGCCCCTGCTCCAACCCTTCCCTCCCAGCTCCATCTTGGAGTATGACTCTGGGAGTTCTTCAAAGTCCCTGGGTTGGGAGAGAGTAAAAGGAACTATTTCCAAGGCCTTGGAAATTCTCACTCACACTCCGTTCCCTGTGGTCTCACTTATAAGCCTTCGGAGACTTTTCCCCCAGAAAATTACACACATACGGTTATCTGACCTATACTCAGAAGATTATTGGAGCATTTCCTTATCCCACTGACTCTAGCGTATCTCCTTTTCACCACCCATAGCCTAGATTTTTTTTTTTTTTTTTTTGCAATCCCCCTTGAATCCATGCACTGGAGATCCCCTATGCCACATACCATTCCCACAAGCCCCCACGTGGAACCCTGGTCTTCCAAGCCACCATGGCCAAGCTCAAGTCCTCTGCTATCAACTTGGCCACTCCCAATGTGCTGCAAACCAGAGGTGGAGAAGGGGAAATGCAGATCTGTTTACTGTGTTATCTAGATAGAAGTCCTGCTTTTTCTTCTAAATCTTTCACACTCTAGAAAGCATTTCAGGGAATTCTTTTTCCAAATGACTCTTTTCTCAAATCTAATAATGCTACAAAAGTACAAGAGAATTTCCCCCCAAGACAACCAAGTGTTGTTTCTCTAGCACTCCCTAGACTACTCCCCTTAACGAAAGTTACCTAACTGGTAGCTCTTTTAACCACATCCTATTTCTCTTGTAATTTTATAATATTACATTGTAATATCTGCCCTTGTCTTTTGTCTATATTTCCAGGTAACAGAATGAACAGATATGTCCTTCTTTGCTTACTCAAAACCTACATGCTTCATTAAAATTAACGACAAGGACAAAAATGAGTGTGTGAGTTCTATACTGGCCTGCCTCCTTTCCTGATAGGAAAGACAGGCAGGCATCTGTGTGCTTGCTAGAAGGGGGAGCCATAAAAAAATAACCTTCAGGCTTCAAAAATGAAACACAGTAAACAGTGAAGCAACATGGCTAGTCCTGCCAGATTTAACCAATAAAAATGCAAGACGCCCAGTTAAATTGAATTTCAGATAAACAACAAAGAATGTTTTAATGCAGTATTACCCAGGACACAGTAATGCTCAAAATTTGTTGCTATTTATCTGAAACTGAAAGTTACCTGGGCATCCTATAATTCATTTGGCATTTCCAAACATGATGGGTTTTGAGATTTTATTTATTTATTTGACAGAGAAAAAAGAAATCACAAGTAGAGAAGCAGGTGGCAGGGGGTCGGGGCGAAACTACAGAGTCAAGCTCTGGACAGTGGGAGCGTTCATTATAATGGGCTTCACTGCACTCTTCTTGTCAAGAGACAAAAGTGTGTTTTGGACAAAAATTAGGCCATTTGTAGGTGCATCCTGTCTTAGGCCAATAGGATATCACATTAAATTAATGTTCACCTATTTACTAAAATTACCTAGGAGGTTAAAAGACTAATGTACCTTCTGACTCACACAGCTTATGTCATTCACAGTACTATCTAGCAAAACACAGGCAGACATGTGGCTTTAATTGATCTTTCTCACTTTCTGCCCCCCCTCCCCATGCCCATCACTCTCCTACGTGTAGATCCAGTTAGAAAGTTGGGGCAAGTCC
This sequence comes from Mustela nigripes, assembly GCF_022355385.1. Lineage (NCBI taxonomy): Eukaryota > Metazoa > Chordata > Mammalia > Carnivora > Mustelidae > Mustela > Mustela nigripes. The sequence goes on along the minus strand of NC_081561.1, from coordinate 135,191,487 downwards.
TGACTTAGAGAAAGTCGCCACCGACCTACTCATCGTCTCTGTGCACGGCACCGCTTGTCTGCAAGGCCGACAAGGCACAGAACACAGGGCAAACGCCTCTCAAAATATCACTGCAGTCGTTTTGTTTTGAGCTTCTCAGTGGAAATCATTTTGCTGAGAGCATACCGATAGCCCTCTCACAACCGATTCCTCACCAGACAGGAAAGAAGGAAGAAGGGCCACCTCAGGAAGTCTGCAGTGGCTTCCACCACTTCGAATTATTTTCCCTGCATACATATAAATGCCATAAAATGTTAATAAAAGCAGATTTAACTTCTACATGATTCTCTTTACAGTGCTGAGAATTATAAGATTAATACCTTCTTTTTATATATTTTCACTGGCAAGTGGAACAGCTAAAGAGCTGTTAAAATTCATTAATAGCTCCATAACATTGAAAGAATTAAAAGTGAAAAAAATATATAGGTTGGTATAATTATACATCCTATCCTGATCGATATAAATTTCTATAGAATAAACAGTGTTAAGTGTTCTCGGGTTAGTACGGTTGTAACCCATCAGCCAGGCATGTCCTTCTGTAACAAGTTTATCAGGAACATGAATTATACTTAGGACATACGGTTCCACCAATTGCCATTCTTATTAAACTTACATTTCATTTCCTGGAACAATATTAAACTACAAATTTAATAGTAAACACTATATAACCGATGTTGGGTTTACTAATTAGCTTCAAAGAAGATCCATGTTTTTCAACACTGGGACCATTTAAAAAAAAAAAACATTGTAACCTGACTGCTGGGTCAAGTACAGATTGAATTTTTTTTTTTTAATTTTGCCAATACTAAGGTGAAACATCTATTATAAAATAAATCAAGTTCCATTTTCACATTGGTAATTGAGACACAAAAATAGCACCCAACCTACTTAGAAATCTGAAAGGATTCAGTGTAAGTTCCCAGAGAAATCTAGTAATTCCTAACCTTAAAGCCCCAAACACAGAAGGAAGGAAAACAAGAAAAGAAATCTTCAATCACAAAGTAAATAAGATATAGTTATCAGAACTAAAGGGGAATAATCAAAATGTAAGTACAGGAAGTAAGTTTCCACTAGAGCCTTAAAACTGAAGTGGCAAACCAGGGTTACAAATTCTCACTCGGACCAGTTAGACAGACGGCGCGTCCAGACAGACGGGCGGGGCCTGGTACCCTCACTTCCCCCATCGTTACTGTTCGGCAAGGTCAGCAGCAGACATTCCTTCATTCCACTCGCCTTGGGCTTCCACTCCCCACGCTAGCACCATGACAATGAGGACAGCATGGCCTCTGTGTCCTCCGCGAACATGGGCCGGTCATACCTCCACATGTGAAGGATGACATCATGGGCTGGAGGCGACATGGGTTCTTGTCCTGTTCCACCTGCACTCGCTGACATATTTTGGAGAAGCACTTCCCCTCTCTAGATTTTAATCAATAGGCTTGGGAAATATAGAGGTAGGAATACCTCGTGCTTATGGCCCTGCCTTGGTTTAAAATACTGATTTCATGATTTTTTTTTTTTTCTGCATAAAGAGAGGGTTGGGCCAAATGAGCACAGTAATTCTGTCCAGATTTAAAACCACTGGGTAGGTTTCACATACAGAGAAAAGCATTGGGCTGCTATCAGGAATTCTTTGTAGGATGTTGTTCAATGGATCCTTCTGATATTAGAAGAAAAAACCATCCTCCTACTCAACAGAAAAAAAGAATGTTAAAACGTGCTTTTAGCAAGCATCACAAAAATGCCCATAAAACTAAAAGCAGCAGCCCAGGGACATAATCTAGATTTAAGCATTGTCACAACTAACTATAAAAATATTACAAGGAATTAGCAAACCAACTGCCAAGTAAATTAAGCTCCAGTTAATTTTTCTGCACACTATAGTGCGTAAAACTTGAGCTCCAGAGTCCAGCCTATAGACTTAGAATCCCGAATGCTCCAGTACTGACTTATTACCAGCTATGTGATCATGGCAAGTCACCGGCCCTCTCTCACTCTTAATTTCTTTATCCAGAAGATTAGAGTAATATCAGTACTAACTTCTAATGGTTAGGATAAGGTGGTAACAAGATTTTCCACTTAAGTCTTTCAGCAGGGTCTCCGGCGCACTCTGCTCAAAAAATTTTAGCAAATGGTAGTATTAACGTTATTTCCCAGATTCTTAGCAACTTACTCTCATTTGGTTCATTTACCAGTTTGGCTCTATAAATCATCGAGCAGTTATTCTGGGAAAGAACTAGTAGGGAGATGCAGGGAGTATCCGGGAACGAGACACGGTTTCACTTCACATCCTGCCCTGCCCGTCTTTGCCTGGTTAAATCCTCTTCCCATCAAAGCATTTGGACCTCTGCATTCATAGTTGGGGGCCCTCCATCAAGTTAAGTGGCCTCCACAGTTTTCCTGGTAGTCTCTTCTTTGTGACAATTCTTATTCCACTGTTTTTTAATTGTTTCTACATTTTACCATCTTCCTCATTCGTCTATCGCAGCAAAGGTGTCCAATCTTTACAGCTACCATGGAAGTCAGTACACGATCAACATTGAATAAAATTTGCTGAGTAAGTGAATATATCCACTAATAAATAAATCCATTAAATTACTCTAATCTATAAAATTAATAAAATTCATAGAGAAATTTATCTGCGACCATCCTATGTCTATTTCCATATTGGAAACACCCAGAAAATGTGCAATGTGTGCACCACGACCATTTGAGAGAACGCCAGGTGAAAAATCCAGTGGGTAGAGGTTGACGTTTGAGCTGACCACCTTGACTTCTGGTCTACAGAAATGGGACAAGAGGAAAGGTTCCCATTAGAGATGGAAATGAGCGTGAAGAAGTGGGGAAGCACTATTTAACTATGAGTTTGAACAGGAGCTTCATGGATGAGAGGAGGAAATTAGTCTGAATCAAATTACAAGGGCTTTGAATGCCACACTCTGGACTACGCATGTGTTCTGTGACTAGTGAGAAACTTCTGAAAGGTTTTAAGCAGAGGAAAGATCAGATCAAGGACATACTTTGGGTAGCAAATTGAAAAATCTGAGTTTGAAAGCTTGAAGGCTGAGAAGCCAGTCGGGAAACTTCTTGCACCAGTAACAGAGAGCTGGCTGTGTGTGGAGAACAGAGAGAATGATGTGAGAGACATTTGAGAAGAAAATTCTTGTCCGTGTCTTTTAAGATGTCCTAAATGACTGATACTGCATTTCCGGGAACTAAAGCTGTTCAGAATTAAAACACTGGAACCTGTGAACACTTCTCCAAGTTACCTGATAACTTTGCTAGCCATCTCTCAATGTCAAACGTTGACTTCTCAAAATAGGGCTAGCCCGGTGATGAGTGTTAAGGAGGGCATGTATTGCATGGAGCACTGGGTGTTTCACGCAAACAATGAATCATGGAACACTACATCAAAAACTAGTGATGTATTGTATGGTGACTAACATAACACTAAGAAAAAAAAAAGAAAAGATCAGAGTTGGACTCGTTATAGAAAAGCAACTTGTTGGGGGGAGCGGGGGGTGGGAGGTGCACCTGGCTGGCCCAGTGGGTACAGCATGTGACTCTTAATCTGCAGGTTGTGAGTTCTAGCCCCATGTTGGGTGTAGGTTATGTAAAATAAAATCTTTAAAAAAAAAAAAAAGGAAAGAAAAGAAAAGAAAAGCAACTTTGGTTTCATCAGTCACAACTGCTGAGCACCAGAAACAAAGAACAAAGAACCAAAAAGCCCAGCACCATCACAGTGATAGTCCCTCACCATGCGGGACCGAGAACTTCTACTGCAAGTCATGTGGGCACTCGAGTGTGCCCATGTTCGCTTCTGAGCCAAGGGGTTGCATTTCTATGTGTTCTGAGATTTCAAGGACGTGCTTTGAGCTGGACTCTGGGCAGTCCTGTGGGGAAATGAACAGCCATGAGACTGAACAATGTGGAAAAGCCTCACCAAACTGTACCCTGGGCATTCATGTCCATTTTCTTTACCAATATAGGAGTCTTCTAAAATGCAAAATGTTGGAGAGGGGAGGCCTAAGGGGAGGAAGCATTCAAAATAGCACAAATTCTATTAGCTAAAAAAAAATTCCGTAAATACCTCATGATAGAAAAAGAGTACACAAGGAGAGCTTTAACTAGGCTTTTGACATCAGAGACTCCGGGGCACTTTCTAAACATGCAATCTGAAAATTTTAAAGGAATCAATTAACTGCACTGATATTTAGGGGCTTAAAGTTGTATAAACAATGCTCGAGTCTGGTGGGTGGCAACTATCAGAAGAATTATGGGAAAGAGAATCCTGAGGCGGTGGAGGGAGGGGTGAGGAGGAGGGGAAGGGTGTGCAGGTCAAGTCTTCAATCACCATTGATTATCTAAACCCTCAACAGAAATCTACATCATGCAGGCTAACCGGCCTAGGCATGTGTGTGTGTCCTAACCTTCAATTTGTCTGCTTTGCATCTAGTCAACATCCAATGCACCTGCCTACTTCAAACTTTATTCTGGGAGGAGGAGGAGAAATTAATGTTGCTGTCATTCTTCTTCCTACCTCTGCCTCTGAGACCCATGGGGCCCGATGAACGCAGGGTTTAGAAGTCAGGCAGACCAGGGTTTAAACAGTCCTCCGCGGTGGGGAACACAGCAAAATCACCCAGGGGATTCCTAAGTCATCCTTGATTCCAATGTGCAGGCAGGGTTGAAAACCCACTTAGCAGACGCACTAGCACGTTAGCTTCCATCCCTCTTCCTTCTCCGGGCTCCTGTTTTCCAAATCACAGAGAAATGCCTTCCCTGCCCTCTCTCCATCATGGCCCTCTCCATAAACTGCTAACCTCGACTTCAAGTATTTCCCTCTCTGGGACTGCTTCAGTCCACAGCACCTAATGCTGCTCACTCTTTTTATTGATTTACTTACTTTTACTTATTTGGAGTTTATTATAATTGCTTTGTTTTGTGTTTCTAGCATAGCACCTGGCATAGATTAAGCATTCCAAGAAAAATTGGCTTCCTGCTTCCTTTAGGTTGGAAAATGTAACTTCTAGTCACAATAGGGTATTAAATCTGGTCCCTCGAAGGCAAAACAAAGACATACAGGGAAGTCACCAACATTCCAGACTCTTAAAGAGCCCTTACATCACCTTCTTCAAGGTAGAGTTGCCAATTCCCTTCCAGAGGAGTTACAAAAATAATGGCTTGCTATGTGCCGGCCATGTTTTAAAAGCTTGATGTCTATGAACTCATTTAATCCCACAACAACTGAAAGATGTAGGTCCTACTTTGATTGGCATTTTACAGAAGAGTAAACTGAGGCACAGTGAGCCAGAGATTACAAGCAGGCAGCAGTCAAGTCAGAAACAGAAGCTGCCTGCCTCCCAAGCCTATACTTGAGTCCCTCTATTACACACAAGCAATCCTCATTATTTGTGGTAGTTAATGACTTTCAAGTCTCCACAAAGAGTAAATTAGTTACTACTACACCACTGTTCTGAAGGGAAATACAGCCCTGTATTTTTTTATAAGCCTCTGATCATGCCATCTCCACCAACCAATCAATAGGTAGCCTCATTTTATGTGTGTTTCTGTTTAAAGATATCTTATTTAACGTGTATTATTGATTCATTAACACTGAACCCACAGCCAACAGCATTAGAACTCATGCCCAAAGTTTATCGAACACACGTGTTTTCTACAGCCTTGATCGGACACATCACAGCCTTCTGGTACTCAGGAACATTAGGAAGCACTTCAGCATTATGCTTGGGAGTCATTTTCAACAGCAAAGTCACCAACAAAAATCCTGGAAATGGAAAAAAAAAAAAAAATGTGGCACTACACAGATCCGAACAGGACACTTGTTTATAGAAGAGCTGACACAGGAAGGCAGAGTATCACCTTGTTTGACCTTAGCTGGAAGCATGTGTGTCAGATGACTCAAATTTTTCACCACTCTGCCCACATCTGTGAATGACCAAGAAAGGGCCATGAGTCCTGATGTGGGGGTAACCATAAATTTGAGCAAGTAGGCAAATTCATAAATATGGAACCTGCAAATAATGGGAATCGACTGTACTCGGAAAACCCACTGGACTCCCTTCCACTTTTATTCCTAAGGGAGGGAAATTCACAAACTGCCCGCATTCCTGAAGATCGACTGCTGGGGCGCCTGGGTGGCTCCCTTGGTTACGCGTCCACCTCTGGCTCAGGTCATGGTCCCAGGGTCTGGGGATCAAGCCCCACATAGGGCTCCCTGCTTGGTGGGGAGCTTGCTTCTCCCTCTCCCTTTACTTTTTGCCCTGCTTGTGCTCTCTTGCTCTCTCTGACAAATAAACACATGAAACTAAAAAAAAAAAAAAAATCCCACTGCTGAATGGCCATTCTCCCAGTAAGCAACCTGAGCAAGTCAGTATACCCGGTGTTTCCTACCTACCATCAGCCATCCACTCAGCTAAAAGCTGCTCAGAACATCTGTGTGCTACACCCTTCGCTAAGAGCTGAGAAAAATGCAGTGAGTGAACAAGACGCGGTCTCTCTTTGAGCCAGTGCTCAGGGATTCCTCCTACTTGAAATCAAAGGGAGTTCCAAAGGTCCCACAAGTTTTTCAGATAACTACAGAAAATAAGTTCTCAATGTAACTAAATTGTATCTTGTACTCAAATTAGAATGTACATCCTTTCTCTCTGAATTGCTTGGAATGTTCCAGCAGAAATAAACACAACCATTTGTAAGGTCTTCCAAAAAAGACAGATGTAAAAGTTAACATAAGGGATCCTTAAAATCAATCATGTTTCTGATAATGTCGTGTTGCGCAAATTCTACAAGAGCAAAACACAAACACAAAAAAACAAACAAAGCGCCATTTAAAATACTTTGCTGATACAGGTAAAACGAATTATGGATACACCTATGCCTGTTCGAAAAGAACAGGTTTTTTTGTTTTGTGTCCGAGGCCAGAATGGGAAGTTCCAGTCCGCTTTAAATGCCTCATGTAAATTCACATGGGTCTATAACCCCTGAAACTAGGAGAAAGGGGCCAAGGCTGACTTCATTTAACCCTATACTAAATCTCCTTGCAGAAGACCATGGCATTAGGACTCCATCCATTCACACAAGGAGATTACTGCAACTGTGTGCTAACACGGACACCTGAACTGCCAGGAATACAGAAATGCATTTCCTTTCATCTATGCCACTGATGAGCTACACAATTTGGGACAAGGTAGCCAAATGAATGAAGACATGAATGAGCTCTCAAAGCAATTCCATTAAGTGAAAATTTCTTCCTGGTCTTTTTTTTATTTTCTTTTTCTTTTTCTTTCTTTCTTTCTTTTTTTTTTTTTTTTAATTTAGAGAGAAGGAAAAAATGTTTTGAAAACTTTTAATGGAGTTAACACTACTCTGGGTTATTCTTACATCACTGGCTTTCCTGTGCTAGATAGAAACTCTATTGAGCCACATTCCAAATTTCATTAGAATAACAGATAAAATAGGTTAATAAAGAAATAAACCAAAAAAGGTGGGAGAAAAAATCTGGGAATACACCGATGGAACAACTAAAATAGGAAAAAAGAAAAAAAGCAAGCAAGCAAGCTTGATAGTAGAAAAGAAGCCAAAAGGAGTTTAAAGCACATAAGAAAATAAAACAAAGAAAAAAGAAAATACGAGAATGGACTACTACTAAAAAAAAAGAGAGAGAGAGAGAAATCAGCAGTGGAAGGAGGAAGTATGCCAATGTAAAAATTACTATTTCTAACATCAGTTTACTTGCAGGGAATTAAAAGAAAATTGTCTTTTATTTTCCGGAGTCTTAGAAAAAAAAATCTCAAGTCTTTCTATGAGAAAAGTGAGTCCAGTTGCCAAGAACACTGGCCAGGAAGTAATGCCCTGCACAGCCGTGTTGGCTGGCTGTCGGGGGCCCTCCACGCGCTGCTTCGGGGAAGAGGCAGGAGCCCCAGCCCACGGATGCACCCTGGGGATGGACGCAGGGAGCGGGAGGAGGCTTTAGAGCTTTCCAGCTCCATGGACCTGAGAATCTGGACACTAAGCCATTCGCTGCCTCCTAGGAACTGACAACATTTGGGGAGCTCTTAAAAAAGAAGACCCTACCTGATTTTCTCCAGGACTTGTTCAGAAATATCTAGCCCCGAACATTTCTGAATTCGCTTTATTAGCTTTAAGTGAACTTCTAAAATCTTCCCAAAGCATAATTCACAGCAAGTAGAAAAATCACAAGACAACATAGCCTACTCTCTCATCCATGATAACACATTTCATTAAAGTAGTTGTTATGGGAGCAGACTGGGGGACCCCGTTTTGTCCCCCCAAAAAGGAGAAACAAAAAAAAAAAAAATCCAGACTTGTTTGGAGCTTTCTTTTTAAATCTTCTGTGTAGTACTTCTTAGATGCACGGTATTAATATCACTGATAATATCATTATTGACATTTTGACTATTTCTTAAATTATAACGACACACAACTACGTGAAGTACATTAAAAGGATTTGATTTCTGCCTAGGAAAAACATCCCCAGGCTCTATAACAGACATCCAGAATCACCACCCCCCACCCACGACTAACACCAGTACTCTGTGGCCACCACATCAACACATCAACACCCTCTCCCGCCCCGCCACCACCATCACCTTCCTCATCCTCACCACCGTCACATCAGGATTCCTCATGTCCCTTACAAGTGCCAGCCAAACCATCTCTTAGTTGAGCTAGCTTCTTGAAATGATGACTTTACCAAACTACATAAAATTTCATCAGTTGGGACTAAAGTCATTGTCCTTTCTATCTTTCTTCTATCTAATAGGGTCTGAACATGCACACGTAACTGAAAGTGTTGCCCATTAATGTGAAGCTTCCCTCGTAATTCCTAGTAACATTCTCCAGGGTACAGAGCTCAGGAATTAGGATGTCTTCCCCAAGACATATCATAAAGGTGCTTCCCTTAGCCTCCAGCCCACCGAGGTCCTCAGATTTCCAAGGGCAGCAGGGGGCGATGGGTAATATTCTACAAGTGGAGAAGGGAACAGTTCAAATATATCTTTTTTTTTAAAAAAAAAAAAAAAAAGGCATTATCTGTCCATGCATGGGCACAGTTTAAAACATAAAACAAAACTATTTGATGGCTCGGATGGTCTGGCTCCCTTCGATGAAATCCCTCACAGTTTCACTTTGTGTTCGAGTGGATTGTATTTTGGGGATTTATAAAGCATCTTTCTCTGGAGTGTGCATCTTGGCTCTAAACAGTGGTGGTCATTCTGTTTTCCTTCTTCAAAAAGCAAGCAGAGTCTTGAAATTAAGCTAAATGACTAATTTGTTCTACCCATTCAATGGATCCTGGAAAAGCAGGGAACACACTTAGCAAGCTGTACCACGCACTGGGTTCATCTAAAGTTACATTAAAAATAATACTGATGTCACAGGGAGGAGTCAGATGTTTTCATTTTGTGCTGCATGTGTATTTTAGAAAAAATATATAATTATAACTCATATATTTCCTGATGTAAAACTATTTTCACATAATCAGGGTTTTAATTTTTTTAATGTATCTATAAATAAATGGTATTTAGGATAACCCAGGCTGCAAACACATGTTGCAGATGGTGGTAAAGATTTTATTCAAATCTGACTTCCACAGAAAATGATTTCCCATTATCATTCATTTATATTTGTAATGAAGCTCCTGACCATTTAAGTCTGTTCTTTCCTACTGTCTTTTAGCTTACAGAAACACCGGAATGAATATTAATATGTGAAAGAAATAATGGAATGCTGAATGCTTGTGTCCCTTATGGGCTGCTTCCCTATGCCCTATTCCACTTAACAAAATTATTAATATCATTAACAGCAAGTGTGTCATCTTTTACAGTATTTCCTGGTATCTGTTGTTCTTGTCATTGTTGCTTTCCTTCTGTCTTTCATGTTCTCAAAACAATAAGAAACCCAAATGCTAAACCTGAATTTTCCCAAATTAGGGATGTCACATCCTGAGTGCATGCACAAAAGCAATCTAAGGATCCAAATTAACTGAGTGTGAGAAAGAAGATTAGAATAAGTGGCAATTATCCCGCAGGGGACTTTCTCCCAAACAGGTACAAGCTCCATGCAGTAGGTGAAAATGAAATGGGGATTCAAGATGTGAATCCGTTTTTCAACCTAAAATATACTCATTCCAGAGACAATATGTGGCTCCTTCGACTATTCTTAGACCAAAACAAAATGTCAGGGGAAGAGTAACAACTTAATTGAATGAAATAAGTAAGAACAGCAATAAAGGGTGCTAAAATATCATCTACATACAAGGAAAGAATGACTGGACACTTGAAAACTAGCTCTTCAAATCTCCCCCTAGAAATGAACCTTAGTTAAAGGTGAGAAATTGTTTTTAAATGATCACCAACGAACACGCTATTCATTCAGAATATGCATACAGCCAGCAGACAAATTACTAAGACATTGATTTTGAGGCTAAAGATCTGTGTGCTTGTCAAGTTTGGGGGTATGGGGAGTGAGGAGGAGAAATGCATAAAATTTAGCCTTTAAGAATATGGGGTAGTAAAACTGAAATGAACACGGAGCACTAAATATTTAACTTGAATTTCTAAAAACATGGTGGATATAATATGTTATCTTTAGTTTTGTTCAAACCTCCTAAGTTGTTTGAACACTGAAAAGGAGTTGAGTATAAGAGGACTCCCAGGCACCTTCAGTCATGAAATTTTAGGTAAGACACATCTTGGAAAGTCACAGCTCGCCTGTTTACAAATATATTCCCTCCCAACAATTCGTTGGGATGGGTGACAATCTTTCTCACATTATGGTATGCCCAGGGCAGTTTGATCGATTACATTTCTTTGTACATAGATATGGCTGCATATTGTGACCACTAGAAGAAAGTCACCGTTGTATAAGTTACTGTCGTATCTTAATGCTAAATGATGTGAACTTCATGTAAATTCTTTAAACATCCCAGTGGAACATTCAGGTAGACAATCCATAAGACAACACCATGTTACAAATGGAAAAGTTAAGAATCAGAAATAATAAACCTTTATCTAACGGACCTGAAGACACCAGCTAATTTTGAAGGAAAAATAAAATAAAGATAATCAAAATACTTTTTTGGTTTGTGTAACTAAAACAACTAGCCACTTACCCAAATTCTGTGTCTTTTATCGAGCACAACACGTTAGGCCACTAACTTTCAAACATCTATGGTAAGAAAGACATTTTATTTAAGAGTCGGTACCTACGAGTGTGTATAATTAAAACAAATTTTCAAGAAACAAAACCCATCCTTATGAAATACCATGTGTTCTGGTACTTTCTATTATATTCTTTTCTATTTTACTTCTTAAAAAAAAAAAATGTTCCAGACTCACTAAGGGATATCACATATATCTGGATCACAACAAGCACTTTGAAAACACTGCTTTCAACCCCCAAAACTTTAGTCACGACTGAAGGTAACAGACGGTTTATAAAAGAGCCTAATCAATTTTTTTTTTCTTTTTACCCAGAGTTATTCAGACAGGAAAACTGAGCGGGCAAAAATATTAAATAACATCTGTCCACTTGAAACAATACTGGGTACAGAGTCCTCTCTTCCTCTCTGGTTACCCAGAGGTAGAATTTAAAGAGTGAGGACGTTATAGGAAATAAACTACAAAGGAAAAATCATCGTAAATCTGAGTTTCCGCATTGAAACCCATGTGTATGAGTTCTTAACTTTATTATGAAAGTTCTACATCGTTTTTTTTCATTATTCTAAATATATTTGAATACCATCTAATGCAAAAAGTTTAAAATGGGGCATATTATAGTAATATTATTTGCCACAGGGATGATGAACAATTTTGAATTAAATGTCCCCTCTTTATTTGACCATGCTCGCTTTGTAATTATTAGCAAGGCAGTAAATAATTCGCTGAGGAGCAGTCTCATTAGTACCCATTGAAATTCAGGAGGATTAATTTGCAATAAAAGAACTGAAAATTAAATGGAAAAGAAAATAGTTTCTGGAGTCCACTATAAGGTTATGGAATTCACATCATACCAAGTGCCTTTCTTCACATCAAGAAATTTAAAAGGTTGTATGAATAAAACTTAATCGTTATATTTTGTTCTAACACTCCAAAAAAAAAAAAAAAAAGCGAGAATAAATTCTTTTTCTTTCCATTTTAACCCTGAATTAAAACAAGGAAAATTAATTTCAAAAATACCAGCTTTTTGAATTTTGTTGATTCTTTGCCTTTTAAGTAATAACTCAGTCTGAACCGGTTTGGCTGTGAGATGATGCTCCAAAGTCCTTTGAGGGGCCGAAGGACATGGGGTACGTTCAGATACCCCAAGAGTGTTCCCCTTCGGTATCCTCTGGGGCCAACCTCTACCTCCTTCCTGTTTCTTCTGCTCTGAACATCTCTCTGGAACTAGAACACCGAATAGAAAACGGTTCACAGCTTGGACTGCAGAAGGGTCCAGCTGGAGGTGGGAGGCAAGTGCAGACACCAGTCTACAGTCTCCGTGTGCCTAATTCAACGCGCAGCCACCTGGGCGCCCCAGAGTACAGCTCGCCATTGGGTACCTAGGGCACAGGTGTTCATCAGAATCACCCACCTAAGTCCCCCCCCCCCCCCGCAGGTCCATCAGGAAGAGAAGGCAGAAACTGTCAAAAGGGTAATGGGAGAAGGGAGGGGAAGAAAGCATAATCCTTGGGGATGGGGTGGAAGATATAAGGACACAAAACACTGGCCACTTAAGCCACAAACGTGTTCCTGTATGTCCTGGACGACTAACACTTCCACAGCGACTGAAAGGCGCGCAAGGAAGCAGACCGCGCATACCATTCCCGGGCACGCTCTGCCGGGTAGGCCAGAAATGTAACTTAGCTGGCAGGAGAGTTATTTCAAAACACTCTGGGATTCCGCCTGTTTTAAACTCACAAGACACCCATAAATCTTTGGCTGTCAGAAGTCATACGCCAGCAATCTGCTCCAGCACGGACCCGGACAGACAACTCAGAAATCAGAAACTTGTTAAGACTCATTCAATTCCTCTACGGCTCTTTGGAGGGTTACAAAATTCAATCCTAAAGCCTCCAACTTGGGGTGGAGAGGAAAGGGGGGAAATGGGTGCTAGCACTTTTTGCTAAAACAAAATCATTGTCATCGTAATAATAGCGCGCATAGTTCCAATAATAAATTCTAGATGAAAGGAAATTTCGCGAACACATTAAAACAATTTCAAATAATAAGAAGAATGATAATAAACTCTGAACTCCGCTAACCCTACACACCTCTATCCTTAAATAAAGACTCCAAGAGCTTTGTGTTTATTTGCTCTGGGGTGTTCCCCCCCAACAAATGACCGCCGCTTTGTACGATTTTCCAAAATGAAATTAGGACGCCCACGGGTTTTCGGATCTGCCTCTTATGCAGATGAAAGGGGTGTGGAGAATAGAATTTTCTTTAAGCTGCCAGGCAAGAGAACTTGGCTCTCAAAAGCAAGATCCACAAACCTTTTCCCCCCCACCCTAAACCCCCTGCCTCTGCCGGGCCTCCAGACGAGACGCGCGACTCCCATGGCCCAGCTGCCGGATGCCCAGTCCCAGGGCCTAGGGCCTCCCGCGAGGTCTCTGCCGTGCGGCCCCCTCTCCCCCTCTTCCCCTCTCCCCTACCGCCCGCGGGGCGCGCAGCTGCCACCCCGACGTGGCGCGGCGGGCAGCGCGGGTACCTGTAGAACGCGGGAGGGCCAGCCTCGTGCACCGCATAGCCGCTCGGTTCGTTCTCCAGGTAATAGGGCACCTGCTGGCCGTGGGGGTGCAGGAAGGGCGAGAGCTGCGGCGGCGGGTGCAGCAGCACCAGCGGGCTCGGAGACACGCTGTTGAGCGGCTGGAAGCCCCCCAAGCCGTTGGCGCCGAACGCCGCTGCCTCGGACCCGGGGCCGTAGGAGAGGCCGGACTGGCCGTAGACCGGCGCGGAGGCGGCGGGCGCGGCGTTGAAGTCGTACGCACCGCCCTCGGGATAGTTGTACACGGCGGGCTTGCTGCTGTCCACGTACACCTCGCCCAGGGGCCGCTCCAGGGGGATCTTGAGCTGCGGGCGGTTCAGAGGCTCCAGCTCGGTCCCTTGGATTTGATGCAGCAGGGCCATTCCGGACGCTTTGGTGTGGAGGGTCATGGTCATGGTCAGTGGCCGCGGGCAAGGTGCGCACTGTCTCCCCTCCGGGCAGAGGGCTCAGCAGCCGAGCGGCCACCTAGAAGAAGAACAAAGCCCGCGGTTAGAGGCAGTGCCGCCCATGTCCCGCCACGAAGCGAGTTCTGGCCCTGTCCGGGGAGCCGGCGGGTCCGGTGGAAGCCGGGCGCCCAGACGCGATCAAGTGCAGCCCGGCGCCAGCGCGCTCAGCGAACTCCTGGGCTCCAAGAGTCTCCAACTTTAAGTACTGATCTCCCGCGCTCATATGCATTACAAAGGTACTGGAAGCCGGCCAGGGGCTGTTGCCTCGCACTGACATTGGTTTAAACATCACTCCAGGCGCAACTCGTTTTGGAGGGATCCCAAAATGTAGCTTCCCTGAACTTTACTTTACTCGAAGTCGCTGCGGGAGGGCGGGGGCGCAGAGGGATCTCCTAAAGGTGGCCCGGGGAAGACGAGGTTTAAAACAAACTCGCAAGACTAATCCAGGGGCCGGCTTTCTCCACGTGCTGCCTTATGTGCCCCAAGCCAGACTCTTATCTATCTCTGTTTGTCTCTCTTTCTGTTTGATTCACTCTCCTCGTTGGCTGGAAGTATGTAGTGTGTACACAGAATGACCCTGGGGAGGGCCACTCTGTAACTGAGATATGGCAGATAGAATGGGCTGTGGGGCTGCCCGTGCTGCCAGCGGCAGACAGCTATATTTAGCAGCTGCGGGGACTGAGAGGAGACATCTGGGGAGAAGGGGGGCGGGGGAGTCAAGGTGTACCTATAGGAAGAACTGTGCTTTGCAAGCAGAAGAATGGTGCCTGCCCTCAGTTTCCTCATCTGCGAACTTCCCCGAGTGGTCCCTTCTAGCCAGAACCTTCTAAGATGCTCCCAGCCTGACTGGTATGTTTGCACTGGACCACACTACTGTACTTGCTCCCATTATGAATTCTCATGTGAATGATGATTCACAAAAACCTTTGGTTAGGCGCGCATGGGTGTCCGTGTCTTCCACAGGTTATGCAACCAAAACTTCAGAAAGCTTAATATGAATGATGACCTTTCCATACAAATGTAACCCCAGGTCATTAACTGAATCCTTGGCCCCTCTGTTACACTCTTGTTCTAACCAACAAATTTTGAAATGCAGTGCTACGTTTCTTTTCTTTACTTCTGCAATTCGATTCTGCGTTCACTGCAATAGGATATGCAGAATCAAATATTCAGATGAAAAAGGAATAGAAAAAAGTTTTGAACTGAATGAAAAATCTAAGCCTATACACACAAACAATATATGTATGTACGTACACACGTGGGATATGGTAAATATATTGTGTACCCACAATCCTGGAGAGTTTATACTTTTTAATAAACTTCCTTTGCAACAGCCTAATGAGTCTGATACAACTATCTTATATGACCACTAATGCTTTGCTTTAATTGCTATCCCAAACACCCAACAGAGCACCTAACAAAATGTTCATGGCACATATAAATGCCACGGCTGCTGTTACCAACAGTAATTTTTTTTTAATTTTTTATACTAATAAGTATATGTTTCACCTAGTTCTTACAAGAACAAACAGATCATTTTTGGACACTATGCAGATGTAGTTGGTTTACAATGAAGACAAAATTGAGCTTAGCATCAATAACCACAGATTGTAAGCAAAGAAAGGGTTAAAAATACATTAGGTGAATCACAGATATTTCTCTTTATGGCCAGCAACCATTACTTTCCAAAGCAATTTTTTTACAGATGATTTCGTTTCCATAAATCACACTTTCAATTTTCAAATGTCTTTTTTAAACACATGCAAAAGCACTTCATAGGGCTCTTAAAAATCAGCACCCGCCAAATTGCACATGAATTACACAAAGAATCCTCCAAGTCCTGGGAAAAAAACGGAGATACACACACAAACCCACTGAAAACAGCGAATCCTCATCTCCCTGCTAGGATACAGACACTGGCCAGAAAGGTAAGTTGCTTTCTCAAGATGCTAAAGCTACAAAAAGAGAAATCAAAACAGTCCTACCCTGCTGGATCAAGAGCGTCTTTCCAGAAATGTTCCATGGGCTTGTAGAAGTCAAGGGCTGAGGCAGTGAGAGGGAAGGAAGGAATGTGCTCGCATGTGCGCGTAGCTCCGTGTGTGAGCGAGGCAGAGCGTGTGTGGATGTGTTTGTGTGTGGAATGGCAGGGATCCGGGAAGCAGCCAGTAGGCAGGGCACTGGGCAGCCCCTCCCGGCAAACACAGCAGCTGGGCGGCAGCGCTGAGCTGGATGAATGGCAGTGGGGAGTGAGGGGAAGCTTGCTGTCTGCTCGGGTGTGCGGTGTGCGGTGTGCGGTGGGGGGGAGCGGAGTGGCACGGCCAGAGTCAGCCTTCTTGGGGGGGAAACAAAACCCCAACCCCGCTTGTTCCTTATCCTCGGAGCCTGGGAAGCACCCCATCCTTTCTGCTGCCACCTTAAGCAAGAGGGAAAACAGGCTTGCTGTAAATCATAGGCTCGTGGCTAAAATAGAATGCCAGTCAAAAGTGTATAGATATCAAATTTACAAAATGTGACATGGGCGGTTTTTCCTGAAGAATATAATTTAACAATAAAAGCCTTCTGGAATACACTTGGACCAGATGCCTTGCTGGCCCCAGCCCCCCCCCCCCCCCCCCCCCCCCCCCACCCCAGTCTCTGAACAGACACACTATTGCCGTGCCTCCGATTGCACCAGGAAACCAGACTTTGGAATAAATGTTTTGGCATTCTAGGGATGTGTTTCCAGCTGAAATGGAATACTCCTCCACCTCGTTAACCAAACCCACAAACCTTTCCACGAATAGCTCAGTTGACTGCTTTCTGTAAACATACAGAAAAAAATATATTATTAAAAGCCTGGGGTATGAAGATAAGACAAAGGTGGGTACCTCTGTTTTAAACGGATTTTAGGCTTTCTGGGTGTACTGGCATTGATCACGGAGAACGGGGGGGGGGGGGGGGGGG
>NC_081561.1:135112080-135174174 GCF_022355385.1 Mustela nigripes | reverse complement strand
GGGGGGGGGGGGGGGGGGGGGGGGGGGGCCTCGCATACCACAGTGGTGTCCTGGATGGACCCACCTGGTCCTCAACTTTTCTCCCGACCGTGGTACTGACACACAATAATGAGGTGTTGTTCTCTTTGTGCCCTCACCCAAGGTCCCAGGACACGGGACACCTAGTGGAACCTTTGTTGCCAGACATTAGTCATGGCCTTGGGTATTAAATGACTCTAATCACAATGCCAGGAGTGGCCGTCTCTGGCCCTGGGACCCTCTGCAGTAACCAAGATACTATGAGTGGCTCTCCAGAGCAGTACAGAGAAAAAAGTTAGAAGTTTTATACATATATATATATATGTATACATATGTGTATACATATATATATAAAGAGTTATAAAAACTTTAATGTTGTCATATTGTAAATATAAATTTCATGTTTTAAAAGACCCCAAACACTGTAATAGTGGAGCAGAGAGGCAATCCCTACACAATCGGCTGTAAAGGCAAATATTGAAAAGACAGTACCTCTTTGTAGGTGACAGTGGTGAATCCTAATTCCTCCTTAGGTCAACAGTGGCCACCCATGCACTAGGCCAGTCCAAAAATGTGGATGTGTAGGAAGGAAGAAGGGAAAAAAGCAGGAAAAACGAAGAAGACTATAATAATCTTAGTAGACTTTGATCACTCCAAGACCAGCAGGCAAGGTCAGTCCACTAAAGGCAGTTTTCTTGAACGCTTTCTCTCCAGCATTCTCTTCCCTCTTCCTGGTCAGATTCATCTCCCAGGCTTGGGGACGGGGCTGGAAGACGTCCTGCAGCTTGCCAGTTTCCCTTCGCTTCCTCGGCAAACCACCCAGCTCTCCCCTCAGCCCTCTCCTCGAGGTCACAGGGCACCTGCTCCCCCCACGGCCATGACTGCGGGCATTGGCAGGGGAAGAAGGGTTGGTCCGGTGCCTCTCCCTCCAGCTCCCTCACCGCTGAGTGCACCTCCGGACCCGCTTTTCCAGCATCTCCCGGGCTTTTCTGGCTGGCTCAAATTATGAGTCATCACTCTTTCTCCCACAAACATGACGCTCCTCTCAACTATGGGCTATGCACAGCATCACTGTCCCTCCAGTCAGAGCCGCCAGAAGATCATCTCTCAGACTTCTCTGCCGGCTTTCTCTCCCTCTCTCACCTTATTTCTAGATGTGCTGCCTTCCCCCTCCCTCCACGTTTCCATCAGGCTTCTTCAGCCCTCATTACCTGACTTGTAAGAGGCTCCCGGGGAACTATCTGCCTCTTCCTTCTCCCTACGTCTTAAATTCTGCTGCCTTTTAGCTCCTGGGTTCTTATTGCTTTAGGATCTATCCTCTGATGACCTGGCTCTACCCTTTCCCCAGATCATAGCTCCCCCAGGGGTTCAGGCCTTCCTCCTGCCTCCTGTATCTCATGGGACCCCTAGCCCTATGCTCCAGCCAAACAAAACCCCAGCGTTCCAAACACTCACAGCTTTCCTGATGACATTCTCTCTGCCTACAACCCCTGCTTTGCTCACTTGTCAGGGCAAGCACCCTTTTTTCAAGGTCCAGCCCAAATGCCACCACATCCATAATCCTTATTCCTTTTTAAAAAGGAATTTCCTGGGGCACCTGGGTGGCTCAGTGGGTTAAAGCCTCTGCTTTTGGCCCAGGTCATGATCCCAGGGTCCTGGGATCGAGCCCTGCATCAGGCTCTCTACTCAGCAGGGAGCCTGCTTCCTCCTCTCTCTCTGCCTGCTTCTCTGCCTACTTATGATCTCCGTCTGTCAAATAAATAAATAAAACCTTTAAAAAAATAAAAAATAAAATAAAATAAAATAAAAAGGAATTTCCTCTCCACTGAACATCAATGATATTCTATGCATTTATTACATTCTTCCTTGAATGAGTTATTAATTTATTTTTTTAATCCCCTTGTCCTGCTCAGAAGCACCTTATTTGGGAACTTGCTGACTGTGCCTGGTCATATCAGGTCATCAAATATTGGCTAATTTATTAAGCCAGATACTTAGAACAAGAAAATAGGATCCCATCTATCTGATAACTATCGCTAAAATCCAACTTTCCATGTAACATTCTACCATTTTCAAAAGTGTTTTTGCTAAAGGATTATCTTTGTATCCTCATAGCAACTGAGGCCATAAAGTCAAAATTCAAATTCATACAATCCTGAAGATTAAAGCCTGCAATTCTTGGCAGCAGGACTCACAAGAGAGTTCTGAATTTTTAGTTTGTAACCAGATAATACTATGACCAAACATAGCTTCTTCTCTAGCTCCATTAAAAGCTTTTTACATTTACAAAAACATTATTCCTCCAACAGAAACATGGAAGGAATAAATGTGGAATTATTTCCAAAACAGCTTATGGTACTAGAGATGGTTCCTTCACTTCAAAACATGAAGATCCAGTTGTGTCCAAACTGATCTTTACTTTCATTAAAAATTCTATTTGGGGGCGCCTGGGTGGCTCAGTGGGTTAAAGCCTCTGCCTTCTGCTCAGGTCATGATCCCAGGGTCCTGGGATTGAACCCCGCACCGGGCTCTCTGCTCGGCAGGGAACCTGCTTCCCTTCCACTCTCTCTGTCTGCTTCTCTGCCTACTTGTAATCTCTGTCTGTCAAATAAATAAAATAAAATCTTAAAAAAAAATTCTGTTTGGGGGTGCACAGGGTGGCTCAGTCAGTTAAGCATCTGTCTCTTGATTTCAGCTCAGGTCATGATCTCAGGGTCATGAGATCGAGCCCTATGTTGGGTTCCATGCTGTATGTGGAGCCTGCTTAGGATTCTCTCTCTCCCTCTCCTTCTGCCCTTCCCCCTCTACTCCTGCGGCACACATGTGCTTTCTCTCTGTAAGAAAAAAAATTAAAATGCTCTGTTTGGGATCTTGTCTTGTGCATTTATTTGACATCATCCATTTCCTCCAAAGTAAAAGAAAAATGAAGAATTTTCTTTTAAGTTTCACTCATTTTAAAAATAATTCTGTCTCTTTGTTTTAAACGTTTTTTATTAGCTCCTAGACTTTTATTCAACTGAACTTAGATTTTAGTTGTATAATGAGAAATTTATATGCAGTGAAATGCACGTATCTTAATGTGTATAGCTGGTTAGTTTAGATAAATGGGTATGCCCTTGTGGCAACTATCTCAGTGAGGTGACAGAGTATTTCCATCACTCCAGAAAGTTCTCTTCATGCCCTGCACTAGTCAACCCCTAACCCCTATAGGCAACTACTGTCCTAATTTCTATCACCATAGATTTATTTTACCTCCTGGCCCAGAATATGGACAAATTGGAGCACGTACACCCCATTTCCACCCAATGACACAACCAGGCATGTGCTGGGCACATGGTTTTGCCAAGGCATCAAAACATAGAGCTAACCTTCTCTCAGTGGGAATCCTTTCCCTGGGGTCACCTCCTTTAAGACCACAGAGTTTTACTAACACTTGTATCTATTGGACCTTTTTAAGCATAACAGGCTTTTTACATGACCAAATTTACATAAGCCTGCACAGATACAAGGTAATAAGAAGCCAAGTAGAATCAGTATTCATTAACGTGTTCTTAAACAGCCTTTTCTTCCCACTGCAACTCTAAAAAAAAATTTTTTTAATAAAATAACTTAAAAGCCAAGAATCAAACCCCAAGGTCCTTAGTCTCATGAACCCTGGGATTCATTGGCCATTTCCTGGCTTCCTACCCAGGAGGTGATAGAGATAGTTTGAATTTGGGGTTGTCAGGCAGAATGGCAACTCTGAACTGTGAATCAGTGTGTGACACAGATTTAATTCTCCAGCTTAACAGAATTTAGTAACTTTCATCTTATATTTTCTTGAAAAAAATTTTTAAGTATTTTAGAATCTTTTTCATATAATTTACTTATCCTGCATGTGGCAGAAGACACTTCAGAAAGTACTCTTTCACT
The DNA here is from genome assembly GCF_022355385.1 of Mustela nigripes. Lineage (NCBI taxonomy): Eukaryota > Metazoa > Chordata > Mammalia > Carnivora > Mustelidae > Mustela > Mustela nigripes. The sequence goes on along the minus strand of NC_081561.1, from coordinate 135,170,244 downwards.
CTAAGTGCCATGAATTATAAAAGAATTCCAATTATTCCAATTATTATTACACTGTGTCCCTCTTCCTCCCTTTATCGGTTACGTACTTGAGATATCTCATTGCCGGCTTAAGATAGCCTCTATAGAGGGCAGTATCCAGATTGGGCCAGAATTTACCTTGGTTCAAACAGTCCAATCTAATGTGGAGGAGAGCCTTTGCGTGCATGCACGCACGCACACACACACACACTGCACACACAGTTAGTAATCAACCAAGAACCTTGCCCAGTTTCAGAACCAGCCTTAACCAAATGGTAAAAAAAAAAAAAGGAGATTTGTGCATGTTGAACCTTTTCAGGTCTTTCTTCCTATTTTATTACCATCCTCATCTGGATAATTGGTTCCGTCCCACTCCCCCTGAGCACCCAGGACCTCTGTGCTAGTCAATGCTTATCATTTTTGCCAACCCCTTCAATGACAAACACACTGTCTCAAGGAAGTTATATACTTGTGAGCACCTCAGGGAATGACTCATTCATTCAATTGGCTCAAAAGCATAGATCAGTAATATAATGCTATGTCAAATACATCTCAATTTTTAAAATGTTGATTCCTTACTATTTACCAGGATCATTTCTAAGTGTTGGACACTATCTTAGTTAGCTCAGGCTGCCATAACAAAATACCGTAGTCTAGATGGCTTAAAAAGAGACATGTATGTTCTTACCATTCTGGAAACTGGAAGTCTGCATGATCAGACTCTATGGAGGGCTCACTTCCAGGCTTTCAGACAGCTGCCTTCTCCCTGTGTCCTTGCAGAGCAGACAGAGTGCTCTCTTCTTCTTATAAGACCACAGTCCTATTGGATTAGGACTCTACCCTTATAACCTCACTTAACCTTAATTACCCTCCAAAGATCCTAATTCCAGACACAGTAAGCTTGGAGGTTAGGACTTCCTCATATGAATTTTAAAGAGACCCAATTCTGTCCACAGCAGCCACCCAAATATAAGCCAAATGAATATCTCTGCCCTCACAGAACTTAACCTCTAGGAGGTTAGTGTTTAGTCCTAGTTAATGATCCTTCCTACTCTGCCACTTCCGAAAGCATCTCTGCCTCTCTACTCAAGTACTGATACTCCTCCAGATTCAGGCGCTCGGCCCTCCTGTCTGCTCTGTACTCCTTCCCCTGGATGATCAACCACTCCCAGGATTTTAGGTTCCCTCTGTACATGGAAGACTTAAAAATAGATATCTCCCAAGATCTCCTTGCTGACTAGGAAAGCCACAATTCTAGATACCTGTTAGACATTTTTACTTGCATTTTCATTTGTTCAATAAGCATTTATTGAACACCTACTATGGACGGGCCATTTGAGATTTAACTTGGCCAAAATTAACTTATTTTTTCCCCAGACTTACTCTACATTCTGTCTCCTAGCTCAGCAAATGGCATTGCCTTCATGTAACTGTGTAACATGGCAGAAAAAATCCAGTCTGCAGCCCTAACGTATTTTTTTCACTCCCTACATTTGACCCATCACAAATCTTTCCTGCCATCTCCCTGACTGCTCTACTCTCTTTTCTCATCCTTGTTATTGTTTTCAGGCCATTCTCTTCTCTCCCAAGCTGTGCCTCTAAACTTATCCTTTCACTGTCCACTCTGCAAGAAGAGTAATCTTCCTCAACAGTAAAAGAACTTCAATCATTTTCTCATTTTTCCAGAGTCTGTACCCATTTTAGCATAGGTATTGTGCTCCTGCCATATTAAATTCCTTTCAAGTTCTTCTAACCCTCTGGATTCTAAGTCTAAATGGTCACAGTGTGGTTGACTCTATCGGGAATCTTCTTCTTCTTTTTTTTTTTTTTTAAGATTTTATTTATTTATTTGCCAGAGAGAGAGAGAGAGTGAGTGTGCACAGGCAGGCAGAGTGGCAGCAGAGGCAGAGGGAGAAGCAGGCTCCCCACAAAGCAAGGAGCCCGATGTGGGACTCGATCCCAGGATGCTGGGATCATGACCTGAGCCGAAGGCAGACACTTAACTGACTGAGCCACCCAGGCGTCCCTATCCGGAATCTTCTTCCCATTCTTTCACCAGACTTAGTCCTGTCCATCCTCCAAGTCTCCCTTGAGACATCTACAGCTACCAGGAAGCGCTCCTTGATCTCCTGGATTTCCTAATGGGTGCTTCTCCTGTAAATGCGCATAGCTCCCTAAACATCTCCAGTTATAGCCCCTATCATGCTCTTGGAATTTCCTGTGTGTTTCTCTGTATCTTCTCTTTTTCCAAGTCATGGGTCCATTGCCTAGTATAATGCCTGATGTGGAGTTGACTCCCAATAAACATTGTTTAAAAAATGAATGCCGGGGCACCTGGGTGGCTCAGTGGGTTAAAGCCTCCGCCTTTGGCTCAGGTCATGTCCTCAAGGTCCTGGGATCGAGCCCCATGTGGGGCTCTCTGCTCAGCGGGAGGCCTGCTTCCCCCCCCCCTCTCTCTCTCTGCCTGTCTCTCTGCCTACTTGTGGTCTCTCTCTCTGTCAAATAAATAAATAAAATCTTTTAAAAAAGAAAAGAAAAGAAAAATGAATGTTTACACCCCTCCAGATATCACATTTGCATTGTTAACTGACTTCCTCAATAACTTAACACAAAAGGAATGGATATAATGGCTAGACTTTAGAACGAGAGCTTAGGGGAAAGTTTGGAAGCAGATTCCTATTTCCTAAACAAATCTGATTTCTTATCGCATAACAATCAGGCCATTAGAGTCGATGGTCCCTTTATGCATTATGAAGCCCAATCTGTCCATTATATTTACAAGGAAACTGTGACCCAAAAAGACATAGGAGACTTGCAAAAGGTCGTATAGCTAGGGGAACCGGACCAGTACTTGGGCCTTCAAAGTTAGGATACATCATGCTTTCTACCTAATCCCAGCAGCTCCAGGTGAATACTGCCTTGTTTCCTCTCTTAGTGTGGGTCATGATTAGGATAAATCAAATTAAGACATAAACTTTGTGGCTCAGTGGGCTATTCTTAGAGTCTTAGAAATTCCCAGCTCTTTGGAAAACACAAGACTGCTTCCACGTTCCCAAATCACTGGTAAAGAAATGTGGAGAAGGATTTGAGAAAATAAGTTAAAAACACTGAAACGACTAGTGGTCAGAGAAATAACTTGCTTTATAACATGAAGAAATGAGTTATGCAACTCCCATCCATTACTCCTCAGAAAAGAGTTCATTTAGATCTGACTCTTAGGACAACAGCATTTGAATCAAACTTTCTAGCTAAAAACAAAACAAAAAACAAACAAATGAACAAAAAACTTTAAATTCTTCTTGTATCTGCTAAATTGTACAAACTTGCAAATTATAGTACCTTTAACCAAAAAGATTCGTTGTTTTGGTATAGATCAATTATCAAGAGAATTCAGTTTGAAAGACTTAAAAATTCTTCCCATTTTGCTATGGTACTTGTCAAGAAAACCGCTTTATGATCAAAATGTGCTAGCCTTCCTAAAAACCACAGCCTCTTAAAAGAACTGGAAAGATTATTGGCACTCACATTATAAACACTCAGAGATTCAGAAAACTTTAGTGGCAAACTTTTGGCCAATTCTTGAGGAAAGACATTATTTTCAGTAAATTTGCCAGTAGCTTTTTTCACTATAAAGACAAAAAAAGAGTAATTCTATAGACTTTTATGCCAAATGTTAATGTTTGTAATGTTGTACAAAGAGCAATTTCCTCCTTTGCTCTATCTTGCCCTTCCCCTCAATCTTTTGTCCTTAATACATCTCTACCCTTCCTTACCCACTGGTAAGCCTCTCTCTTCTCTGAAGTGTTTGCGAGCCAGCCCTAATCAATGTGGGTCAACCCACTGAGACCCAGAATCCTAACGTTAAAAAGATGTCTGCCTAGCCAATGTGTTCTCTCTTACATGTGTGTCCTCAACTCCCTTAGCTTCCTTTTCAGCAGCCCCATCGCTGACCTCAACACAAACATCCCAGGGCCCTTCGTGGATGTCGGTGGGGTTCAAGACGAACACGAGTTCATCAAGAGTTCAAGTTCTAGATGAACACCTCCCTCACCCTCCCAACTCCCCATCCCATCAAAACTCTCATTTGCTCAGTTTGCAGAAATACATCCGATCGTACTAATTTCTATTCTTACCTGATATGCAGGTATTTGAATTTTTAAAAAGGAAATCTTACCAAACCGAAAAAATCTCTACTTGTGGAAGCATGGAAGCTTGAAAAGAAATGCATAGAGCCTGGGAGGAGGTATCTGTATGTGAAGTTTGTCCTGTGCCAGTCTTTCTCAAGAGGTTTGAAAAACTCAAAAGGGAAAGGAGCGATAGCAAACCATCCCTCGGTTAACCCTTGGAGTGCTGTAGTAAAGACATCCTGCTCTTCCTCCCAGGGACAGTCTTCATTCTTGCATAAGCAATTGATCATCTAATATAAACAACACAACCAGTGCCGGGGCCACGTTAGGGCTCTGATGGGTATGCTGCAGAGCAGTCCAATCAGAGAGACTCACCATTTTCCCAAAGGGCAACTGAAGGTGAGACCATTCCAAATACCTAGGATCTCACCCCTCCCCGCATCGTGATGCTAGAGATGGAGGAACACAAAAGTAATAAAAGTGTGTTCTAGATGCCTGTTCATCTAGAACACATCTGAACACACATCTGATGTGTGTTCAGATGTCTCAAAAGATTAAGCCTGACAGTCCCTTTCCCACAGGCTTTTCTTTTCATGAAAAATGGGATCTCGGACTCTTCTTGATGTGATAATGTATCTTTTCCAGAGCCGGCATAAGAATGATGGAACTAAATACAGTTTTGCTCATGAATCTGGACATGCTTATTCTTGAAAGTAAATGCTGCATTCCTTGTAGTGAATGTTTCCCAATCAACCCAAATTCACCCTTCACTATCATGTACTTAACAGGGTCTGCCATCTCTGCTCCCAGACAGACCCACTTCCTGTTTTGGGTAATCTAGTGTTTGTTGAGTGGTCGGGAGCTCGTACAACCTTGGTTTTATACTCTCCACATCATTTAAAGGAATTTGCATAGAAACTCTGAACTGGAACTTCATGAGTCTCAGCCTGAACCACGTGGGAGCCTCGCTCATAGTGGCCTTGACTGCCTTGTGTGTATGACCCTGGGTTTCATCATCTGTCTCCCCAACCTAATACAGGTTGGGGAGACAGATGATGAACGTTAGCAAAGGAAAACCAGATTGTCTCAAAGACGTTGGCAAAGGAAACCAGATTGTCTCAACCTCTCTGTTAGCTGAGTTGGTGGTGAGGATTATTTCTGTTCCCTCCCAGCTAGAGCAGTATGAACAAGACCACCAATTTTGGTGACTTTGATCAGATCGATAGGATGACAACCAAAACATCCCAAAAACGAGAGTTGATTTCTTTACTGATCTAAAGCTCACCAGAGGCCTCAGGTAAATCTGGGTGGCTGTTAACTGAGCATCTCTCCTTTGCTTCACAGATATTACTTCAGTTTGACATTTTAAGCATAAAATGTGGTTTCTGTTGTAAACGGCCAAAGTTATTTTTAAAGACATCTTGAGAAGATTTCTTCTCACCTCTGCATGCCACTCACCAATTTCCCCTTTGGAGGCAAAGGATGTTAACAGTTTTGTTTTCTTTTCTTTTGATTAGAGGTGGGAGTGGTAAAAGGAAAGAGGGGGAGAAAATCTCAACCAGGCTCCATGCACAGCACAGACCCAGTGCAGGGCTCGATCTCACATACCTGAGATCATGACCTAAGCTGAAATCAAAAAAAGTCAGATGCTTAATCAACTGAACCACCCAGGCACTCTGAATGTTAACAGTTTTTAGAAGTTTCCTTCCAGAGATGGTTCATGCAGATATACACTATCGAGTATTATGCCTCCATCAGAAAGGACGAATACCCAACTTTTGTAGCAACATGGACAGGACTAGAAGAGATTATGCTGAGTGAAGTAAGTCAAGCAGAGAGAGTCAATTATCATATGGTTTCACTTATTTGTGGAGCATAACAAATAGCATGGAGGACAAGGGGAGATGGAGAGGAGAAGGGAGTTGAGGGAAATTGGAAGGGGAGGTGAACCATGAGAGACTATGGACTCTGAAGAACAATCTGAGGGTTTTGAAGGGGCGGGGGGTGGGAGGTTGGGGGAACCAGATGTTGGGAATTAGAGAGGGCACGGATTGCATGGAGCACTGGGTGTGGTGCAAAAATAATGAATACTGTTATGCTGAAAATAAATAAAAAATAAAATTTAAAATATCAAAAAAGAAGAAGAAGAAGAAAACACACACACACACACACACACTTCTACATTCTTTAAAGAAAAAAAACAAATAGTAGCATATATCCTGTTTTGTGTCATGGCTTTTGTTTTTGTTTTGTTTTTTAAGATTTTATTTATTTGTTTATTTGACAGAGGGAGACACGGTGAGGGAGGGAACACAGGCATGGAGAGTGGGAGACAGAGAAGCAGGCTTCCTGCTGAGAAAGGAGCCCAACACAGGGCTTGAACCCAGGACTCTAGAATCATGACCTGAGCCAAAGGCAGATGCTTAGCTGACTGAACTACCCAGGCATCCCATGTTTTCTTTAATAATATATCTTGGACACCTTTCTATTTTGTTACATACACATACACATCCTCCTCTTTTTTATGAATGCATGGTATTCTAGTGCATGGAAGAAACATAATTTATTTTACCAGCTCCCCATTAATGGCAATTAAGTTTGCCCCAGTCTTTTTCCATGATCAACAATTCTACAATTAGTCAATCCTCATGGATGTCAATATGTACAATATCTGCCCAAACACCCTCTCTAGCGGCTACACAGTTTGGACCTGCACGCCCTCACAAATATAGCGGATCTTTGAACTTTTTGATCTTTCTCAAAATAGTATCTCCATGCAGTTTCAACTTGCACTTTCTAACAATCAGTGAGGCTGGATCTCTTTTCACATGTTTTAGTATGAATGCTATCTTTACCACCTGCAGGTTGGGTGAATTTGAACCAATTAAAGTCTACGATCCATAAAGTTGGGATAATTCCTACCTCAAAATGTTGTCACAAAGATTAAAAGCAATGACAGAGGAAAGGCATGTTCTACTTGTTCATTTTCACCATTATTTTTCCAATAGTTAACAATGACTGGGGCCCCAGAAGCACAAGCTAATAATGCATTAAAGGTAATGGAAAGTGTGATAAAGGTCAGAGCTGTGTGGCCCAAAGGTTTCAGATGAAATAAAGAGCTGTTGTTGAAGGGCTGCTTACTGCTTCCAAAATGACAGTTTGCTTAACACAACATCATTGAAATTCAGTACAAATCACGACTGTTTCCCTGAGGATAAAAAATAACCATGCATAGTGGCACCTTAGGTGTGGAGTAGAACATTAACACCAGAAACAAGCTATGTAAACTTGAAAAACAGAAACTCACTTATGAAACCAGTGTGTTTTTGGAATGAATTGTTGAAATGCCAGTTCTTACTCTTTTACAATGTTTTCAGACCCACAGCAAACCACCTCCCATTGCTCCCACTGAGGCATTGTACAGCGCAGGTAAATATCCATCGTTGAATTTGAAACCTCTGTAAATAAGTTGGAGATTGTTGACAGATCTGAGGTTGTCATCTCAGGATGACAGGCTTCCATAAAAATAAAAAATATTTTGAAGCAGACCGTCAATATGAGGAGTAAAGATGTTTTAATATACAATGAAAATGCTTGGCACTCAAATGGCAAATGGAATTTAGAATCCCTCTACGCACAAAGTTCTCGGTAAAGTTGAAACCACAAACCACCCAATTTTCCTTAGTTATATCTTTTAGTCTTTCCATTTATAACATATTAATAAATACGACCACTAGATTTGGAGACTGGGCTCTAATAAGAGATAGGAAGACAATAATAGTGACCTTCAATGTCTTTTTCATGGAAAGAAGAGGTTTTATATTTATGATTAATTTTCATTGTTTACAAAAAAATCCAAATAAGTTGTTTTTATATTAGAAGGAAGCCCAGATGTCCTGTACGTTTAAGTTTTCTGATCTGTAGAATAAACATCACAGAGGTTTTATATTGAGACTCCTTTCCACAATTAAATATACTCCATGTCAGATTTTTAGAAATCCATTAAGAGAAAATTAAATAGCCTATCATTAAAGATAATATCCTCTTCCCCTAATATTTTTTAAAATGTGTTTTTACATTGTAAGTACATAGATCTAAGATGAACCACTTGAACAAGCAGATATAATCCTCCATGAGGAGTGGGTAGGTAAGCAATCTACTACTACAGGACCTGTCACTTTGAAACACATGCATTGTTGTAGTGTTGTGCTCCTTTGGGATCCTGCTGGGCCCTTATCATATTGCCTGGCACATATTCGTACTCAGTAAATATATGGAAAGAGAATGAATAAATGAATGAATGAATGAATGAATGAAAAAATGGACAGATGAATGAATGAAAAAATGAATGAAATTACCCATATTTCTTATTTGGCTTCATGTAGATAAAGGATTTCTGTGACACTTTGCCTGTTGTTCTGAATCATATCGCACTTACAGGTGTTTATTACTATCTGAAATAGTGAGCGATATCCATTCCTCAAGAAGTATAGACAGGAAATACATGTTCTGATCAGCAGGTGCCCTGAAACCCGCATAGGTCCAAGTGTCCCAGCCCTGCCAAAATAGGCTCTTTCTGGTAGTTATACTGAGTCTCCCCTAAAACTCTTGAGTCCCAACTCCCTTCACGGCATGGGCTTCTCCTAACAATCCCTGGGAACTCTGTAATGACGTGGCCCAGTGGCCACAGATTCACCCCACATTGACAAAGTCAAGACATATGAATAGAATGGCTCTGATGGCTCCTAACCCCATACACCCAAGAGCAGGCCTGCTAGCTTGGAGGTGCTTTCTCTACTGATGACTGGATGCAACCATTCTACTCCATCACCACGAACTCCTCACAACCATTAAGAGCATTTACTGCCTACGTAGGTATTTTGGGGAAATATCATGACATTTACTTTATATAGTCTTTTATTTAGGTTATAAGGTTAATTTGCTACATAATATTATAAACTCTTTGAAGGTGAAGACTAAGTTCGGGAATCATTTCAGGATGACCTAATGGAGACTCCTGAAGGCAGAATGACGAGCCTCATTATTTTAGTCTTTTTATTAGCTGAATTAAGTGTTTTGATGGTCAGTAGGTTAAAGAAGTTTTTTGGTCAAATATGGATATACAAACAGAATGTTAAAATGGAGCCATTGTGTTGCAATGTTGGGCTGAGATCCCTAAACAGTATATGGCACAATCAAAGTAACATCAAAGGCCACCACACGGTATTTGGGGGGCAGGGGGTGAAGCAAAGGGTAGCATGGGGGGTTTCACTCTCCTCTCACACATCAAGAGTATATAAGGATCAGGAGTTGGAGAATTAGAGGATTTTCGGAGAAAGCTGTTTGCTCTCTGTCCCCTCCACCTGGGATGGAAGAGGTAGGCCATGCCCATGTTCACTGCAAGCCCTGGAAAGGCGGCCTCAATACAACTCCTGGGAAAACTTGGTAAGTGTCTGCTGAGAACAGGCAGACACACTGATCCACCTGGAAATCTCAAGAAACAACCTGGCCCGCTACTCTGACAGCAAGCTGGAGGGCTGGCTGTGCTGGGATTGGTCTATGCTCACAAGTTGGTGGAAGCAAAAGATGGAGCTGATGATGGCCACGGCCAGAAAGAACTAACGCAGGTTCGATCTGGATTCAGCCTAAGGGGGCAGCCCGAAGGAGACGGAAGGTGCCTTGCCGATTCCGAGGCTGAGAAGGGACCATCCATAACGAGCCAGAGGATGTGATATCACCCGTGCACGGATCCACGAGTGAAAGATGCCCAGAGCTGGGGTACAGGGGGTATAGCCAAAGCGCCCACGAGTAAGTTCCTAACACGTGCCAGACCTAGAAAGCATGACACCACCTCACCGTGTTTCATCCCCCTTTCCTCTGAGCTGGACCCGCCATTCTAACCCCGCAGGAATGAAACGTTTAGCTGGCAAGATGCACAAAGAGAAACAAATGTGAGAGAAGGAAAAAGAAGCCAACTGCCCTTTCAGCTGCTGCAGGCAGCAAGCTTGTTTGAGGCCTGAACGGGGGAAGGGGAGGAGATGTGACAGTAAATGAAACTCACATGGTTTGATATTTACATTGGACTGGTTATGTTAATTAGTGACTAGAGGTCCTTTATTACTTGGAAGTGACCAGAAAGTCTTGAGATTTGCTTTGCATTTCATCCAGGGAAACAACCAGCCCCACAGAACAGAAATTTAAAGGCACAGTGAATACTCCCTTCTTATATTCCACGAGACCTGCTTTTCGGCATAATGGTCACATTTATGTTCCTTCAAGGAATCCAGGCCTCTCATGCCCCCTTCCCCCTACCGCCTTCAATAAATAGAACAAATGGATTCCGTAACTGGTGGTTGAGACCAGTTGGAGTGAAATTTGTGAAGCCAAGGAAGTCAACATACCTGTTCTTTCTTTTCAAGGACGCACTAATGCCCACCAGAATAAAATGCCTCCATAATTCTTCATTTGTCGAACTCTAGATTTTTTAAATTAGTCAACAAAAGGCCCTCCAAGAGGTTTCGTGTATACCCTTGTATGAAGAGGTTTTGACCCTTGTATAAAGCCAAATGTCTCCTTAAGCAACATTTGTATGTATAAATGGTTGTTTGTTGGTGGTGGTGTTTAAAAACACAAAACTTAGGGGGAAATGGGGCATGTTTTTTTCATTAACTGCTCCCTAAATCAAGTCCAGCAAAGATGAAATGAAGAAAGGGTATATTCAGTTCCCAGAACACCAGGCCCCGGCAGGTCCGCTCCCAAGTCAGTCCCTCCTCAGCACAGCTCCCTGCCCTGCAGCGTGCCGGGAATTGGATCAAGGGCAGAAAAGGCAGCCTCCTACTGGATGGTGGACGGGAGAGTCAGGCACGCAGGGCTTGTGAAGAACATCTGACTTTGTGGGTTGGTCCTGGCTCCACCAGAATCAGGAAAATTCTCTCAGGAAACAGACCACGAGCAGCCACTTCTGCAGCAGCTGTTACAAGGAAGCAGCCCTCTAACTTTAAAATTCTGTCAAATCAGGATTACTGTGAGCACGGCGCCAGGAGAAGCCAGGACAACAGGCTTGTGAGTGCTAGACAGGTCAACCGGCCACAGTCTTCCCAGTACTGCCCACTCGCGGCGCAGAGGGTAAGGTTCACAAAGGCTTGAACGTCCCTCTGTCCCCTCCTGGATTCTCTGTAATCCTTCCTGCACCAAGATTTTCCTCCCACAAAAAGGACATCATAAGGGAATAACCGCTTTGCACAAAGCACACGGACATCATTTGACAACAGAGTACTTAAATCATACCATCCTGGCAAGTCTTCTTTCCACAGGTCCGTCACGGGGTACAGCCCGTGACCGCTTCGCTGTGCATAGACCGCACTCCTTACCAATGGACGAAATCCGTGTCTACTGTCACTTTCCGGGAAGCCTCATCCTTCCCTGAAACAGCCCTCTAGCTTCACTCTTTCTGAGGATCTTCCAAAGTTGTCCTTCTGAGATTTTTACCTTCTCAACAAAAGTCTCAGCTTCTCAGGGTATGGGAGATAGGGATATTGAGGAACATGATCACTCTGAGATGTTAAGGGGCTGTCCCAATATCAATTGTATAATTAAAGAAGCGTACCCTTAAGCCGCCATGTTTCTCAAAGTATGGCCCCAAGCCGCTGCATCCATACCATCTGGGAATGGGTAGAAATGCAATAGCCCATTGGCATAGCTGATTCTTTTCCATATCTCAGTTCCAATGTCATCTCCCCATGACCATTCCAAGTCAAGTGCTCCCCCATGTCCCCTCTCCATTCCCATGTCCCACTGCCCTGTCATTATGATGTTTTCTGCCTCATAACATGTTTCTATCCTGGTCATTGTAATGGTTGATTTGACATGTTAACTTGGCAAGCCTGTACTATTCAGTTATTCAGTCAAACACTAGACTAGGTGTTTCTGTGAAGATATTCTGCTGATAATGTTAACCTCTACCATCAGTTGACTTTAAGTTGCCTTCCATAATGTGGTTGGGCCTCATCCTATCAGCGGAAGGCCTTCATAGCAAACACTGAGGTTTCCTAGAGAAGAAGAAATTCAGCCTAAAGACTGCAGCATGAACTCCTGCCTGAGTTTCCAGCCTGACAACCTGTCCTACAAATTTCAGATTTGCCACAAATGCGTGAGTCAATTAATAAATGTTACTGAAGCATGAAAATCATAGGTTTGAGATGAAGGGCACTCAGAGGGAACTTTTTTTTTTTAAAGATTTTATCCATTCATTAGAGAAAAGGTGAATGAGAGGAAAAGCACAAGTCGGGGGATTGGAGGAAGAGGGAGAGGGAGAAGCAGGCTCCCCACTGAGCAGGGAGTCTGACGTGGGGCTCCATCCCAGGGTTCTGGGATCATGACCTGAGCCAAAGACAGACACCCATCCAAATGGTTCACCCAGGCACCCAATGAAGGAAAATTCTAGAAAGGGAAACTAGTATATGCAAAAGCTTTTTGGTGGGAAGATAATATGTTAAAAAGAAATTCTTGAAAGAACCTTAAAAAGTTTCAGAAACTAGAAACCAATAAGGGAAGTGACAGTGGCCATAGTGACTATACCATGTAGCTCAAAAGAACCATGGCAAGGGGTCCATCTCCAACCCAGGAGCAACAGACCAGCAGCAGACTTAGGACTGAGAAAGTTATGTCTTACAGCACTGAGTCACGCATTGGCCTGACTCAACCTTGAAATCTTGTCACTCATTCTCTGATCTTAGCACATGAGGAAATAAACACTAATTTTTAGATTACAGGCAATCATAATTTCTTTGATGGAAGAATAGTATAAATGAGACCAATTAAGGAAAACAAAAAGCATTTTCTCCTGTTACTCAAGTTGACAGAGTTCTTTGATGAGTGTTTTATTTTTACTTTTATTACAATTTTATTTATTTATTTGACAGAAAGAGAGAGCACATGAGCAGAAGGAGTGGCAGGCAGAGGGAGAGGGAGAAATAGACTCCCCACTGAGGAGGACAACACAGGACTTGATCCCAGGACCCTGGGATCATGACCTGAGCTGAAGGCAGAGGCTTAACCCACTGAGCCACCCAGGTGCCCCTGATAGAGTGTTTTTATATTTTAAAATATATATGTTTTCTCAAAGCTGGGACAATGTGAGCAACAAAATTAAGGAGTATGACATGACAACACAAAGTATAAAATAAATATTCATGAATCTATATTGATATAAAAAAGTGGTAAACTGGGGCACCTGGGTGGCTCAGTGGTTAAGCCTCTGCCTTCGGCTCAGGTCATGATCCCAGGGCCCAGGGATCAAGCCCCGCTTCGGGCTCCCTGCTCAGTGGGGAGCCTGCTTCTCCTTCTGACCTTTCCCCTCTCATACTCTCTCTCTCAAATAAATAAGTAAAAATAAAATATTTTTTTAAAAACAAATAAATAAATCAAGCTGATAATATATATCTTTGATATGATGTAATGAGAATGTCATTTGACCTCTGCCGTCTTCCTCCCAAAAAAGCCATAATCCCCATCTAAGCACTAGAAAAACATCAGACAAATACCAACTGAAGTACATGCTACAAAACACCTGCCAGTGCTCCTCAAAACTGTCAAGGTCATTAAAAACAAGGGAAGTCTGACAAATGGTCACAGCCAGGAAACATAACAAATTGTCATACGGCATTCTGGATACTAGACTAGAGAGGACATTGGGTAAAAAATAAGGAAATTGTTATAAAATGTGGGCTTTTGTTAGCCATAATGGATCAGTATTGGTTCCCCACTTGCAATAAAGACACAGTTCTAACACAACATCTCGCTAGGAGTGGAAACCGGGTGTGGAGGATATTGCAAAGCTCTCCATCTTCACAGTGTTGCTATAAATCTAACGCTGCTCTAAAATTAAAAGTGCCTTTATTTTTTTTTAATATTTTATTTATTTATTTGACAGACAGAGATCAGAAGTAGGCAGAGAGGCAGGCAGAGAGAGAGGAGGAAGCAGGCTCCCTGCTGAGCAGAGAGCCCAATCGATTCGGGACTCGATCCCAGGATCCTGGGATCATGACCTGAGCCGAAGGCAGAGGCTTTAACCCACTGAGCCACCCAGGTGCCCCTAAAAGTTCCTTTAAACACACACACACACGCATATATAACTTCTGTGAAAACTGAAATTATTTTCTAAAGGGACACATGCAGAATTTCTGACCCCTCTTTTCTGTTAGATGACCTTGGAATCAACTCAAGTGGGTTACTGTCTATACCCATGGCTTATGGGATTCCTACAGCCACTAGAGGGTTTCCTCTGCCTGTTTGTTCCTGCACAGACCCATAATACTTGAAAGCCTGGCTCCTGGCAACAAATTGCCCATCCTTTTCCAGCCAGAACACTTGCATCTCCCCAGCACAGGGAGAAGTGCCTCAAGGGCGTGGCCCTTCTACCCGGCACACACAGCAAAGGTGTTTGGTTTGGGGAGCAGATCAGAGCTGGAGGACAGCCACCACTTGCCCCCATAGCCCAGCACAAGCTGCCACACAAGTTGTGGCAGTGGCCTCAGGCAGCTGCTGGGTGACATGAAGGCCAGGAGGCTGGAGCGGGGAAGCCCACCTGTGCTACAATGAAACTCACATAAACACCACTAGCTCTTGAACCTCAGCTGTCATATAAAATAAGGTTAATTTCAATTTCAAATTTGAGTGAGTGGAGGTAAGGCAGCATACATGGAAGTCCTCATGGACAAGGTGGGGGATGGAGGTGTGCTTAATACTTTAGTTGACTTAGATTTACCCTTAATGTCTTTCCACATTTGCTCCGAACTTTGTTGGTTCACACATACACTTCTTGTGTTTAAGTGATTAGGTTCCTGGAGGGGAGCCCTAACATCAGGGTAGTTGGATATATGGAATGCAGCCAGGACAAGAGGGCGCAGATAAATGAGTACCTCACACACACATTTCTGGAGGGAAGATGGAAGTACTTACCAGGAGTCTTACACGTATTTGTACTTCCAAAATTACTTATCTTAAAGAACTAATCTGGGGCGCCTGAGTGGCTCAGTGGGTTAAAGCCTCTGCCTTCAGCTCAGGTCATGATCCCAGGGTCTTGGGATGGAGCCCCACATCAGGCTCTCTGCTCAGCAGGGAGCCTGCTTCCCCCTCTCTCTCTGCCTGCCTCTCTGCCTACTTGTGATCTGTCCGTCAAATAAATAAAATCTTTAAAAAAAAAAGAAATAAAGAAAGGAAGGAAGAAACCAGATTCTAAAAATACCTGGTATGTTTGCCTTGTTGTGGTTTTTAGTATTTTCCACATGAACTTACAGGACTTTCACAAATAAAAAGAAAACAGCCTGAGTGGTAACAGCCTGATAAACCTCTTCCTTTTATTTTTAATATCCCAAAAAAGAAGGATGCAGAATCAGATCTAAGTTCTAGCTCCCAGTGTCTGTTGGTTGACCTTTCGTCAGCATACATGGAAGTCCTCATTTTTAAAACGAAAGATTTGAGCCCAACAATCCAAGCTCCGAACTTTTCATAATTCCATGATTTCCAGGACTATAATGTACATTTCCATAGCTTATTACAGCTAACAAAGAACTTTGCTCAAATGTTTCTCATCTTTCAGAATTTTAGTTATTAAGGAGACACCTGGGTGGTTCAGTCATTAAGTACCTGCCTTCAGCTCATGTCATGATCCCGGGGTCCTGGAATGGAGCCCCGCATCGGGCTCCCTGCTCAGTGGGGAGTCTGCTTCTCCCTCTCCCACTCCCCTTCCTTGTGTTCCCTCTCTCACGCGCTCTCTCTCTTTCTGTCAAATAAATAAATAAATAAATAAATAAATAAATAAAACCTTATGTAAAAAAGAATTTGTTATTATCTCTTTAGTACCACTTACCTCTGCTTCTTACTCTCCTACAAAAAAAAGCAGAGCTACAATAAAATCCATTATACCAGCTACTCTTAAGAGCTCTGCTGTTTCCACCCAGAATGTAATTTGGAAAATATATCCTATCCTGAAAATGTGTCTTTTGCACAGTACTTTTTTAACAAATATTTGTCACTGCTTATTAGAAAGATATCTTATTCTGCTCCACTAAATGAAAACTTGGAGTCATTGTGTCCTGTCTGGTACCCAATTTGGGTGCGGAGCAGTTAGCAAATACTTGTTGCAAATAGATGGAAACATAAAGGAAAGAATGGAAACAGGAGAGGCAGGATTGCAGGAGAGCGAGCTCTCTGGGGTGGGTATCAGCATAAGATGATCCTGGTCTGTCCTTTCCTCCCTGGGCACACTCACATAAATTACTACATCTCATGGACCCTCAGGGTCTCCTCCATAAGATTAAAGCATCGTATTAGAATAATTTTCAAGGATTCCTCTACTTCTAAACCTGTACTTTAAAAGAACTTTGGGAAAGAAAGGTAGAGTTTTAAAATTTAAAAAAAAAAAAAAAGATTTAGTTTTGCTAGTATTTACACCCTACAACAATGACTTACAAGCCACTTATATTTAATAACTTAGATTTTGATTAAGAAACATGAAAAATAAAGAGACAATGTCTGGCTGGAAATTTCCATACTATGATTACACGGACAAATTATCAAAAATACTATCAGGGGGGCGCCTGGGTGGCTCAGTGGGTTAAGCCGCTGCCTTCGGCTCAGTTCATGATCTCAGGGTCCTGGGATCGAGTCCCGCATCGGGCTCTCTGCTCGGCAGGGAGCCTGCTTTCTCCTCTCTCTCTCTCTGCCTGCCTCTCTGCCTACTTGTAATCTCTCTCTGTCAAATAAATAAATAAAATCTTTAAAAAAAAAAATACTATCAGGACTAGAGAGATCAGCAAGCTGACTGTGGGTCACCCCAAATGCTTTCCTGGGACATGTTGAGTGGACTGACATTAACAACCCATGAAAGCAACCTAGAACATAAGTCTAACCCATCACCTGAATTCTGCCCAAGGCTGGGCCTCACCTTTTTGAAAGTCCAGAGAAACCCAATCGTCCAGTGGCTTTCAATCCTGGCGACATGTTAAAATCACAAGAGGAGCTTTTACCGAATATATGTGGTGCTCAGGCCATACCAATGAAATCAGAATCTTGGGGGAGTTCGCTACAGGTATTTTTTTTCAGTATCAGAGTCATTTTAACATGCTGCCAGTGGAGTACCGCTGGATTAAATAATGAAACCTAGGAGGAAAAATAAGAAGTGAGAAGTGGGAGCACCTGAGTGGCTCAGTGGGTTGGACTTCTGTCTTCAGCTCATGTTATGGTCTCAGGGTCCAGGGGTCGAGCCCTACATCGGGCTCTCTGCTCAGCCTGCTTCCCCCCCTCACCCCACCTGCCTCTCTGCCTACTTGTGATCTCTGTCTGTAAAATAAATAAATAAAATCTTTGAAAAAAAAAAAAAAGAAGTGAGAAGTGCTCAGTCTTTTCTTAGCAACACACAGGTACACAGGTTGCATTTACTATTCTACACTCTGCACTGTGCACAAAACAAGAAAAAATGGGCTTAACCATGAGAATTTGTGTGGCCAAAAAGGGAAGGATTCAAAGGGACAGCAGCTGCCTATGACTTCCTGAGAAAAGTAGACACTTCTTTCAAAAATTAGGCTGGGCACTAATTCTGTCTCGGGTAGTTGAGAATCAAGAGGTAGATTTCCCGGTTTTATACAGTGGACCACACGTTCAGTCACTCACAGTCTCCTGTTGCCTCTGTGTTAACCGTTCTGGCCTCCGCCGACCTCCTGTGCTTCCTGGTCCTCCTGCGCCCATCCTTACATTAACACCATTCGAACCACAACTCCTGGCTCTTTCCGCCAGCAACATCCAACATTCATGTCCAGGGAAACTCGTCACTGCTAGTGTCACCTCTTCTCCCCGATTTCCACAGCCCTTTCCAATGGCCTTAGCAGAGACTTATTTGAAAAGAAAAAACGAACTCGAATCTCCGAGCTGGACACGCCCTCCTCTGGCTTCTTCTGCTCAAAGCTAGCTTCTACACAAGCCCCGAGTCACCCTTCTCAGATGCCATACTCATCCTCAAAAAAACCATTTCGGAACTTTTTGCGTATCCGGCTGACTCTCCGCTGGCTAGCCCATCCCATCAACCCAAATTTTTATGTCTCCCAGGACAACGGACTTCCTCCAATTAGTCCAGTCCATGGCCAGTCTTCTGAACACATTTTTTCCCTGCATCTGTGTATGTGAGAGTTTACTGCGATTTGTCCTGTAACCAACAGCCACCAGCACGGTATCTTGCCAGTCTGTTCACTGAAGGGCAGAGAACAGGAAGCTTCTGCTTTGGATTTCCCATCAGAAACCTGCTGCAGGGGTGCCTGGGTGGCTCAGCGGGTTAAAGCCTCTGCCTTCGGCTCAGGTCATGATCCCAGAGTCCTGGGATCGAGCCCCACATCAGGCTCTCTGCTCCTCAGGGAGCCTGCTTCCTCCTCTCTCTCTGCCTGCTGCTCTGCCTACTTGTGATCTCTGTCAAATAAATAAATAAAATCTTAAAAAAAAAAAACAAAACCTGCTGCAAGAACCACTGGCATTGCCCCCATAATTCTCTTCTGCACTGAACTGAATTCCTGGGACTCCTTTTCCTAGTATTTCAGTACTGTGGCTTCTGCCTGTTTGTCTGCCTTTTTCGGCTGGAATGTTGCTTATTTCCCCAAACTATTTTCTGCTCTTCTGCTATGTTCTTCCGGCATCCAACTAATGTCTGATTCCTGTGCCAGATCCACTATGGCCCGGCTTTTTCCCTTGAACTTGCATTACCCGCTCTTCCCTGCCTCTGACGTCCTAAACCGTCCTACCTGTCAGTCAAACTGCCTGCCCGGCCCTCGTCCCCTTCTCTCCACTTCCCTTCTCTGATTCAAGAACATCACGTGTCCCTCTGGTAACTGCCCTTCTGACCACAGCCCTGCTATCCAAATCTTTAAAATTCAGCACATCTTCTGATTAGAACAGACCTCTGGGCCTGACTTCTCAGCATGCCCAGTCCTGGTGCTCTCTGAGACCTGGCTCGAGCAGGCCTGGAACATCCGTCTCCTGCAAGAGATTTGGTGGCTCTACCTCTACTTCTCGAAGTTGTAACTCCGGGACTTGACCAATTCGCAAGTATTTGTCTCCATCAAAGAGCAGTTCTGTTGTTTTGGGTATGTCTCCTCTGTGGGACAAGTTATTTTCCTTTTTAACATCGGCTTCTGTCCTAACTCTTCCTATGTCTATGTCTGCATTTCCCCCCTTTCATAGAATCACCAGTCATATTGGATCAGGGTCCAAGCTAATGACCTTATTTCAACTTTATCAATCTCTGTAAAGACGGTCTCTCCAAATAGGGTCAGAGTCTTTGATACTATTGGTTAGTATCAAAGTATTGGTTAGTATCAGTCCCCCCTTTTCAGGGGACACCATTCAAACTGTAATAGACTTCAAGAACCTGAAGGAAAAGGTTATTTCATAATCCAAGAAGCAACAGATTTGAGGTATAGTCAAATACAGGTGAGAATCGTTTAGGTGAGTTTGTGAAAGAAAGCTAGTACCAAGTCTTTACAATGTGTCCACTTTACAACCACGCAGAGCCTTGATGTTTGCAAACTGCCTGTCAGCCAGTCCTCTGGCACTGACATATGTCATTGACACTGTCCATCTGATAATAACACAAAGTCTGTAGTTGTTGGTTCACCAATTTGGGTTTTCCAGTTGGCAGAATTCAACGTGAAGTGCTCCCCAGCAGGGGGGTTACCATGCAGCAATCCCTACTCTAGGCCATGTAGTCCCCAGGGCTGGACTGATCTCAAAGCTCCTCCAAAGAGGACCTCTACCATACATCCCCTGAAAAGTATATCGTGTCTACTTGGTAAATAGTTGAAGAGTCTGCCACATATTTTTGCTAAACCCTGCCTTAGAAATTAAAACCAGGGGTGCATGGGTGGCTGAGTCAGTTAAGCATCTGCCTTCATCACAGGTCATGATCCCGGGGTCCATGGATGGAGCCCCATGTGGGGCTTCTTGCTCAGCAGGGAGCCTGCTTCTCCCTCTCCCTCTGCCCCTCCCCCTGCCTGGGCTCCCTCATTCACTCTCTCTCTCACTCACTCTCTCCCTCCCTCCCTCCCTCTCTCTCATATTGTCATATAAATATATAAACAAATAAAATCTTTCAAAAAATTAAAACCCAAAAGGAATCTGAGTCTAGTTTTTCCTTTTTTTTTTTTCGGCATGTACCCATGACCACACAATGGACAACTCCCCCATTGCAACGGGATACAAAATTTATTAGCAACTGTGTTCTTTTTATTAGTTTGATTGTGGGAGACAGAGGAAAGTTCAGAGGGATTCAGACTGGTGCATAAATTCAGTCCCCTTTCATGATGTTTGGTGCTCGTCACAGTGCCCCCAGTACAGCTGAGACCCCTACAGGTGCTTCACTCCCTGTTGTTCCAAATCTCCCTTCCTGCTCCAATTCAATAAATCAGCTGTTGCAAAACCTGGTTTCCCTTGGACCATGGTGGTGCACACTGCCCTGTGAAACACCCACATTCCTTGGTTTACCCTTAAAATCTGCATGTGGCACTTGTTACTAACAAAACCAAAGTTGAGGCTGGAGGTGGGAAGGTTGAGCTGTGCATTTCATTAGAAACATTGACCCTTCCTTTTCAAAGCAACCCCCTGAGAAAAGCAGAGGAGTTTGGGTTTAGCAAAAGAAAATAATGGTCAAACGCTGTATTGGCAAGTTCATTATTTAAACATACTCCACTCCAAGTAATTCCTTACTACCCGTAGTTTTTTGTCAGCTGTTTTTGTTTTGCTACAAAATAACACTTGCTAATTTTTAAAAATTTGAATACAGAAGTGCATAAAGTAAAAAGTGTAACATAAAAAGTAAAAGTCTCTCCTGGCGTTGCCCAATCCTGTTCCCCAGAGGCAATCACTGTTCAAAATTAAGCAAATACCTAAACATCTATACTTAGATGTTAGCTATACGGTTGCTTATTCGAAAAATAGAGCTTATTTGGCATTTGCACTGTAACTTGGATTTTTTTTTTCACTCCACAATGTATTATGAACTCTCTTTATGTCATTTCATGTTTCTTGAAAGAATACAATTTTATTTTTTGATCAACGGTGAAATAGTGACCAAAGGTGCAACTATGTGAACACGGATGGCTAGCCTGCCACGACAAAGTCCAGCTTTTTCCCTTGTGCGGGACTGAATTTTCAACAGGTTATACTGGGGAAAGTGGAAACTTTAGAGCAAAGCTGAGTGAACAGTATTTCCAGTGCCATGGACAAAGGTGGGGAATTTCATTACTTCCCCAAGTGCCCAATTTTTCGACTAAGAGAGGATAAACGCTTTCAATTACATGAATTCCCATCAGGCAGACAACAATAGGCATGGACACAATTCTATAGCTCTTGAGCAATAAAAAGTGTATCATAAGATGGAGAACAGGACAAAGAGAAAGAGCTCTGCCTCCGTAATACGTGCAGTGAGAACTGTTATCTGCAAAACGCTGCCGAAGCACATTAACTGGAAATTTTAAGCAAATAAGTTGTACACGATTTCTCAGTGATTTACAATACTTCTGTAGAAAATTCTAGTATAATCCATGCTGCTGGTGCATATCTGGCGTATCTTATCCATTTAGGAGCTGTCTTTGTATTTCTACTTTTTTTCCCCCCTTCAAACTTTTTTCCCTCTGTTCTGAACAGTTACTTTTTTTTTTTCTTTTTTGGCCCAAAACCAACTGAAATAGTCAAACTAATCATCTCTGGATCTAATTTGAGGTACAGAGAGAGTTCTAGAGTCTTCATCTCTCTAACTTTCTTTTTTCTTCCCATTATGACAGGCTCTTTATTAAAAAAAGAAAATAGACCTTGGGGCGCCTGGGTGGCTCAGTGGGTTAAGGCCTCTGCTTTCGGCTCAGGTCGTGATCCCAGGGTCTTGGGATCGAGCCCCACATCAGGCTCTCTGCTCAGCGGAGATCCTGCTTCCCTCTCTCTCTGCCTGCCTCTTTGCCTGCTTGTGATCTCTGCCTACCAAATAAATAAATAGAATCTTTAAAAAAAAAAAAAAAACAGACCCAATCAGATTTATAACAAAATTATATAATTAACTAATCAATTATACCAAAAACACTTTGGTCTAGGATTCTAGTACTGCCTTAATTCTTCTTACCTTTGTATATATACAGACCTAACCATATCACCATCACCTCTTGAAAAGCAGCAGTTTTAGAATTCTTCATCAGGTGGTTTTTTATTTTTTAATTTTTATTATTATTATTTGTTAATCAGGTAGTTTTTTAAATAAAGATTTTATTTATTTATTTGGCAGAGAGAGAGCACCAGAAAGAAGAAGCGGGGCAGTGGCAGAGGGAGAGGGAGAAGCAGGCTCCCTACCCTAGATAGTTTAAATTTTAACCTTGTCCAGTTATTTTTATCAATTATATTTAATTATGTTATATCCAATTAAATATTACAGTTAAATTATATATTAGTTACAGTTATATATCCATTATATTTAATAACTGGAGTGTTGTAAAAGTCAAAATTATGGGACGCCTGGGTGACTCAGTCATTAAGCGTCTGCCTTCAGTTCAGGTCATGATCCCAAGGTCCGGGGATGAAGCTGAGTCAGGCTTCCTACTCAACAGGGAGCCTGTTTCTCCTTCTTCCGCTCCTCTCTCCCCCTCCCATGCTCTCTCTCATTTTCTTTCCCAAATAAATAAATTTTTTAAAAAATCTTTAGAAAACAGTCAAAATAAAGCCTGGCTTTGTTAGTGATGACTACATTTTTAATCCTGCATACTAAATATTTCTAGAGTTTCTTACCCTAATTTAATAAATATTTATAACGAAATCTCTTCCAAGCAAAATAGTTGTTCCATTTTAATTGCATTAACATTTTTCACTTTAGCTCTTAGAAAAGTGTAGCAAGTCTTATATAATATTTTCTTATAAATGAAATATTAAGCATGCATAATGCTGAAGTGACTTGATCTGGAGCCACTAGAATGTCACCACATAATTTAGACTCACAAACGATCTGAACTGGTTATTAAGACAAAGAATTCCTTCCTTAGCTCAACTACCATTCTCAGGTCGCCACACCCTATTATTGCATCCAGGCTGATATAACCTGAGTTTGCTCGCTTCCCTTCGGTGCTTTTCTTCACAGCTCTTATAATATCAGGTGATCACATTTTATTAAGATCTTCCCTTCCAGTTGTTCAATGGGGTCTTAAAAATCTCATTTTCTCTGAAGCTTATTGACCGATAGGAGTGAAAAAATAAACAGCCAACTTCTTATTTCACACCTTCACCTGGGCATTTTATAGAAATATTATTCTGGATTGAATGTTTTGTTCCCCCAAAATGTATATGTTGAAGTTCTACCCTCCAGTGTGATGGTATTTGGAGTTAGCACCTTTGGGAGGTAAATTAGGGTTAGATGAAGTCGTAAGGGTAGTGTCCTCATGATGGGATTGGTGTCCTTATAAGAGAAAGGGACTTTCTCTGGGAGCACCCAAAAAGAGGTCATAGGAGGACAAAAGGAGAAAATCGCTGTCTGCAAGCCAAAAAGAGAGCCTCACCAAGAACCAAAGCCACCAGAATCTTGCTGGTGGACTCCCAGCCTCAGGAACAATGAGAAATAAATGTCTACTGTTTACATCTCCCAGTCTATGGTCTTTTGTTAATGGCAGCCTGAGCTAAAATAAACCTCAAGCTTGGTGTGTCCCAACTGAACATATAGGCTACTCTGCCTATCCCAATCTTTTTTCTTTTCAATGTTCTCTATGTCACTACATTTCCCCACGTTCAATCACTTTCAAAATACAGAAATTCATTGTCCATTCAATCACCAAGCCTGTCAGTGACAGATCCTAAATTCCCCCTGTCCATTCCATTACTCATAATTTCAACTGCCATTATGATAATCCCTGGGAGAAATAAAGATGGTATCTATGCCACAGTGTTTGTTAAGAACTATTACTGATGGGACTATTATTAGGATAAGTGCAGCTAAATCAATCAACCTGTTGGCTCAGGTTATTTGAGTTTGTCCCATTTAAATGTTGAAGAAAGCCCATCCCTAAGAGTTTAAGTCCAGGTGATTTATTGAGCTGTCCCTTCTGATAGCAATGAACCAAAATTCAACCGGCTCTGAGCAAAACTTCTAGTTGATAGATGTTTTAACAGTGCAATCATAAAAACAGAATGCTGCATATACATTCCAGATTAACACAAAAATATTTCTGGGTTCTAACTGACATGAATACTGAAATTGGCACTGTAAATGATTTCTTTACTGATTGGTTAAAACTCCTGGACTGGAGGAAAATTACCAAAGGTCAACTATCAAAAGTCTATAATGCAAACTTCTCTTTCTCATTACAATATTAACCTTATTTTGTTGCCATTTCCAGTGTCTCTCTGGTTGGTGCCAAGACTTGATCCCTCCAATGACTTCTCATCAACAGATGATCCTTTCTACTCAAGGAGGTTCATACATGTTTACTGCGTTAGATTCAGCTGCCTCGCCTTTTGTAACTCCCTTACATATTCCCCAACTGACCAATACTGACCCATAGGTAGGGACAACCCTATACCCCTATTCAGCCAGAAGAAGTTACAGAAGATGAGACCTTCCATCTTCAACAACCTTAAAGATTTAAGGGTCAAAATTGTTCAAGGGGGAAATGATGGGGGAGCAAAAGTCTAGCTAAAGACAAAACATAGGCTGACACCCTGCAATCTTCCCCTTCCCCCCATTCTTGGGTGGGACATGTGTGATGTTCTTCCTGGAATCTCCCAACTGTCTTAATGTTAATAACTTGCTAGAGGGGAAAACAATCTTAACTTGACAATGGCAAGACCTCTGGTATCTCATAGGTATCTTGTAAGTGGGTCCTCTTTAGCATATGAAAGTTCTTTGGAAATCTCCCTTTCCTTACTCCCCCCAACTCCCTAGAGTATATAATCACACACTTCAAGACCCTGGCGCAGCAGCTCTTTCTGCCCACTGGATCCTGTCCCTGTGCTTTAATAAACCACCATTTTGCCCCAAAACAAACAAACTTCTAGTTGAGAAACAATAAATTACATCAGTATGAAGGAAATATTCTTCTCTTCCATTTTCCATAAAAAGATGGAATGTGCTCTTTACACGGTATTTATACCAAGGTACTTTAAGATAAATTTAAGTAGTAAATACAATCGTACTTGATACCACTGAAAACAGAAATCAGTTGGTCTACTTGATTATGAGCTTTGCAGTATCAAGGACACTGCATTACCAGCAGTTAACACCAAGCATAGCATGTAATAAGAACTCAATAAATGATTGCTGAATACACGCACAACTTCATTATCTCTTCATTTTATTGGGCTGTTGTGATACAAACTCCAAAGGATCAGTAATAGTTGTAAATCAATGTAATAGTTTGAATCAGGATTATTTTTAGCTATGCATTCAAGTGAAAATCAGTGGGGTTTGAAGACAACTTCAAGTTTCCTGAACAATTTCTTCAAGTTGATAAACTCCATGTAATATCATAAGCAGTGACAATGTGTCCAAAACCCAAGTGTTCTTTACAGTGGACACTACTGGTGCCAATGCCAAATCCACTTCCTTTAGTTTAATGGAATCCCAATTTAAATCATGCTATATTCTCCCACAAAACTACCTTCAGCTTAGAGGGAGATCCTGATTAATTCAAGCCAATCCACTGGTCCAAGGATAAATAAAACACTTAAATTGAACTAATAAAACTGAAAGGAACAATCAACATCCCACGCTTTGGAGAAGCTTTTCTCTGTCCCTTTACTGATGTGAACACGAAAACCTATTATTCTAGAGACTGGTGGCGCCAATTTTTTGACAGTTTGGTGATGCAGCCTCAGGGTGAAGCAGATACATGAAGCAGAAAGCTGGAAAGAACCCAAGTCTTTGATAAGACTGTTAAGCCACCAAACCAACCAACTGTGGATTCCACCCTACATCTGGAGTCTCTGCAATGTGAGATAAATTTTCTAATTATCTCAACCGGTTTGAGTTTTCTGCTAAAATGCATGCTGATAATTCCCTTATAAAAGATAGTTTGTTGAAAAGAGAGCTGATACAGGCTTTGGGGAGAATGTTCAAAGTACTAATCAGTCTTTAACGTTACTGAGAGAAGGATTTCCCATTGAAAGATAAACTTCATCTTGCTTTTCGTTTCTACTGAAAGACCTATTCCTGCAAGCGTAGTACAGAAGGTAAATATTAAAAGAATGATACTTTTTCACTTTTTCCTTATTCAACAAATATTTTCCTGTTTAGGTGCTTAATCAACTATTTCATTTGATCTTCACAAAAACTCTGTGAAGTAATTACCATTAATCACATGTTAGAAAAGGAAACAAATCACAGAAGTAAACAACTTGCCTAAGATCATAGAAACCCTAAGAACGAGGACCAGATCCTGGAACTACCCTCTACTACCTTCCGTGGCCTTCCGTAATGAGGTTGGGCAAAAACTGGTCTAATTCCCAAATTTGGTAAACTGTTGGTAGAAAGTGGTATGTGTTCGTTTATATGGTATGTGTATACCACTGCAAACTAGTAAAGGCATTTTGGAAATAATACACGGTAAGAGTATACACATACACACACACAGTCGCTAGCTAGCTAATCTGTGCATATTCTTAGATATAGCAATCTTGCTCCTGGAACTTTATCCTTAGAAAAGAGTTCAGTAGAAGAGAAAACTATGTAGATGCTCCTGAGAAGGATGGTTATCATCTTTTATTGGAGGGGAAAATTTCATATCCTAAAAATAATGGACTAGTTGAATAAACTCTGGCACAAAATTTAATAAGAGAATATTACATATATAGTATGAGGAGTTATTATCACTATGTAGGAACACTGAAAAGGATTTATAAGTTTAAAAAGCATAACACAAATCATATATCTTCTATTCAAAACTACAAAGAATAAATCCATATAAACAGACAAGTGGAATCCACATACACACAGACATACACACACACACACACAAATAAATCGTGACTGGGACATCTGGGTGGCTCTGGGTGGCTCTGCTTTGGCTCGGGTCATGATCCCAGGGTCCTGGGATCCAGCCCCTCATCGGGCTCTCTGCTCAGCAGGGAGCCTACATCCCCCTCTCTCTCTGCCTGCCTCTCTACCTACTTGTGATCTCTGTCAAATAAATAAATAAAACCTTTAAATAAATAGATAAATAAATAGTGATTAAGATGGTGGAATTTTGCAAGTTTACAATTTCTTTTTCTTTAGTGCTGTTTACAGTTAAACTTATTTATATGAGGTATACAATTCCAAATAGATTTTATTTCTTTTTTTAGTTTTTTTCACAAATAGATTTTAAATAATCTGGGAGTCAAACCATTCTTTGGAAACTTTGTAAAGTTGCCAGTAATTAGTTGATCATATTTTAGCTCTCAGCAAACAGACTCCAGTAGGGCTACATAGTTCAATAATTTTCATCAATAGAAACTTACATCTTTATAATTTATAGTTATAATTATAATTCCTCTAGAAACACCTGAGAAAAGGTATACTAAAACATTCTGCAACATTGTTGCTGTGAGATGAGCCCAAACCTCTCACCGATATTTATTTTGAAACATGTTTGGAACAGATAAATTATTTATATAAAGATCTAATCTTCATAAGACTGGGGTAAATTCAACTGGATTTTATTTGCTATAGAGCAAAGAAAATTCATTTTATTTTTTGACAT
Organism: Mustela nigripes; assembly: GCF_022355385.1. Taxonomy (NCBI): domain Eukaryota; kingdom Metazoa; phylum Chordata; class Mammalia; order Carnivora; family Mustelidae; genus Mustela; species Mustela nigripes. The sequence continues at coordinate 135,142,358 of NC_081561.1, read as the reverse complement.
ATCAGGGTCTCTGAGTGTGAAATGTCTCCTTTCCTATCAGCATACGGTCCCTAGTTTCTTTCTTTTTTTTTTTTTTTAAGATTTTATTTATTTATTTGATAGAGATCAGTGGGAGAAGCAGACTCCCTCCTGAGGAGGGAGCCCGAGGTGGGACTTGATCCCAGGACTCCAGAATCATGACCTGAGCTGAAGGCAGTTGCCTAACCAACTGAGCCACCCAGGTGCCCCCAGTCCCTGGTTTCTAAGGCAAATGACAGTCAGACTGCTTCCAACAAATCTAACATTGGAAGACATCAGTTATAAGTGAATCTTCTCCAAACTATGGCTATCGGAATGCTCCCAACAGGTTACTTAAATGTGATCAAAGTGATAATTAAAACGCAGAGAAATCTCGAACTCCACTTGAACGTCCCTGTCACCATAATCTGGCATGGCCGCAGTAGATGCCCATATGCACTCAAACTCACGACCCGGGATATCAAGGATCCAAACAAAAGTAAATCAGCACTTTTAAAGAGTGTAAAATGACTATAATGGTTGTTTCTTGGTAAGAGATGAAAGTAAATATTTTCTTAGATTCCCAGAAGCTACCACTCAATATTATAAGCTTTCGTTAATAAATGAGTTTGATCAGATCTTTTCTTCTGTGTTTAGAGAGATGCCTGGGGGAAGTAAACTTCCAACTCCAGATTTCCCAATGAAGTCTTGGCAGAACCACTGACAATCTGACCTTCAAATCTACCCAAACATGTAAGCTAATAACAAATAAGAAAATGGTCCAGTATCTGAAGGATTTGTATGCCAGTTACTAGGCAGTATCCATACATTAAAGCACATCAACTTACTCTTATCAGGAAAATAAAATCAAAATATGGAGAATTGTGTTCTTTCCAGACGGCCTTGAAACTCCTAGACTTAGATTCTAGTGTTCAACAGAATACCAGTCACCAAGCCCTCAGGTTCTTTGATAAAGAAAAAAGCACAAGGCATAATGAAAGTTTAGACCATCCTCTTTGGTTTTATTTTTTGTTTTTAAAGATTGTATTTATATAAATTTCTTTGTCAGAGAGAGTGGACAAGGGCAAGAGAGAGCAAGAGGCAGGCAGAAGGAGAAGAATGCTCCCTGCTCAGCAGGAAGTTTACTTCCCGATGCTGGACTCGATCCCAGGACCCTGGGATCGTGACATGAGCTGAAGGCACACACTTAACCAACTAAGCCACCCAGGGGTCCCAACCTCGTTAGTTTTATAAGAGGCTTAGCAATATTTTAATGTTAAAATAATTTCAGATTTTAAGGGAAATGTTGCAAAAAAAAATTCCCATCTATGTTTTACCTAAATTCTCTAAACATTAATATTTTATCACTCTGTGACCTACCTACTATCATTCTATCATCTATGTCGTCCTTTATCCAGAAACATTTGAGAGTAAGTTGCCAACATCAGTATGCATATGCCAAAAAAAAAAAAAAACACACACACAAACATTTTAATTTACTTAGCCACGTTACTCTATCAAAGTCCATAAATTCACATAGACACAATACCGTTATCTAACTTGTAGGTGTTATTCAGATTTTGCCGATTGTCTTCCTTATGCTTGTTTTCTGATCCGCTGTTCAAGTCCAGGATGGCACTTGTATTAGTCATCATGTGTTTTTAGCCTCTTTTAATCTGAACAGTTCATGATCTCAACAATTTTGAAGAGCTGTAGCCAGCTGTTCTATAGAATGTCCCTCAATTAGGGCTTCTCTGATGGTTCCTTCTGATTAGAGCTAAGCATTTCTGGCAGGAACACCACACAAATGATGCTGTCCCTCCTTTGTGCGTCCTAGCAGGAGGCTCAATGTTAATTTGCCTCATTGTTGGTGACATCACCTTTGATCACTTGAAGAAGGTGGTGCCTGCTAGATCTTTTCCACTCTATGAAGTTACTGTTTTCACTTCCCGAGTATTAGCAAGTATGTTGTGTGGAATTACCTGGAACTATAAAAGCATCCTGTTTCTCATTGTCTTTCTTTACTATTTTTTAAAATTTATCCACTTATTGTAGAGAGAGAGAGGGCATGGGGGAAGGGACAGAGAGAGGAAAGAGTCCCACGCAAACTGTACAATGAGGGTGGAGCCCTCTGTGGGGAACGATCCCAGGACCTTGAGATCAGACCTGCGCTGAAACCAAGAGTTGGATGCCCAACCAACTGTGCCATGCAGATGCACCCCTCTTTACTACTTTCAGCATCCATCGATGATTCTTGCTTGAAACAATTATTATTCCATTCTCCCTACACCTTACCTTTTACCTGGCCATGCAAATGAAACACAGTTCCTGGCTCTCTTTCTTGGAGGACCAATACAACCAATTCTAGCCCATAAGCTATGATCGTAATTAGCATATGCCTTTTTCTGCATTGGCTCCCATTATTCTATAAGGCCTTTGCTTGTCAGTCAATTGCACGCATGAGATCTAGTAAAGGGCTCCAGGTAATTGGGGAGTACCTAGAACCCTAGATTTATACCATATAGGAAATCCCATAAAATTGGATTTTATCAGGTAAAAAATCTATATTTTCATAAATTTCATAATTCTATATTTTCATAAACCTTTAACTGCTACTTAGCATTTCCTTTATTTCTGAATGTGGACAATTACAGTAGTATTAGCAAAATGTGGCTTTGTAATAAAAATCAGATATGTCACATTACATTATACTTGGGGCATATATATCGAAATCTATTTACCAACCACTAATTTGAAATTAACTTTGAATTTTAGTTATCAAATCTGTTGCTGCATCTTTTTTTTTCTTTTTCACATTTAGAAACATTATTCTTAGAAGATATCTATGGACATCACCAGACCACTGAAGAGCTCCAAGACAGGCTAAGTTAAGATGGAGAGAGCAGATTCCTGAGTCACCACTTGGTGGAGAGGAAAACACCAGGAAAACAGATGGGGAAGATCTGCATTAGAATTTGTGTGTGAGGGGCGCCTGGGTGGCTCAGTGGGTTAAGCCGTTGCCTTCGGCTCAGTCATGATCTCAGGGTCCTGGGATCGAGCCCCGCATCGGGCTCTCTGCTCAGCAGGGAGCCTGCTTCCCTTCCTCTCTCTCTCTGCCTGCCTCTCTGCCTACTTGTGATCTCTCTCTCTCTCTCTCTGTCAAATAAATGAATAAATGAACCTTTAAAAAAAAAAAAAGAATTTGTGTGTGAGAAAGAAATAAGTTATCAAGATTTATGATATTAGTCATTCAGCAATTATCCTACTCCAGCCAGTAGAAGAAATGAAGTCACTAATTTCGAAATTAATATGCATGGGAAGGTAGTTGCCACCATGAGATTGGATGTGATGATTGAAGAAAAAGGAGAAAAAAACAGAAGCCAAGTGCTAGACTCTGGGCAGGTGTTACAGTGTGGAAAAATAAGACAAAAACAAAAAAGGAAGCAGAGAGAAGAATTATCTGGATAAGGAAAGAGAACCAGAAATGTAGGGTATAAGAGATTACATAAATGGTACCATATTTTTACTTTTCATTTAATTAAATTTGTTAAGCGATAGGTTCGGCACTTCTCAAAGTCTGTCTAAGATTCCTTATCTATGAAAAATAATTGCTATTCAGATTAAACAGGGAAATATAAGCAAAATGCATGCAAAAGAAACTTAGCACTTGTCACTAAACACATTTAACTTTTTCTCTCCCCAAACTTTCCACTCACCTCTACCATTTCACAGACTATATTAGAGTTTAAGGTAAGAATGAAAGATTAAGAAAACTATAATTTTTTGAGTCAACAGCCGAGATACTACGCTCATACTCATTACAGTATGAAATTCAGTATAAATTTATAAGATATAAAACTAGAACAATCCAAATCATGATTAGAAATCATACAGAACCTTGACATTCTATTTGGGAAACAGACTGAGTGGTAATTGCGGAGAAAGAGAGCCTGCGATTTTAAAATGTCAGTCAAAGGTAATCAAGAAAACACACCACATACGGTACCTGGGTGGCTCAGTTGGTTGTGTCTGCCTTTGGCTCAGGTCATGATCTGGGGGCCCCAGGATCCAGCCCCATGCGGGGCTCCCTGCTCAGCGGGGAGTCTGCTTCTCCCTCTGCCTGCTGCTCCCCCTGCTTGTGTGCTCTCTCTCTCTCTCTCTCAGTCAAATAAATAAAATCTTTAAAAAAGAAAAGAAAAGAATAGAAAACACAGCACAGTTTGCTGGAGGTTCCTACAAGAAGGCTTCTTGGGTGCTATATACCAAAATGTGCACCAGTCCTCAGGAAACCACCTTGATTCTCTCCAAGGTCTCCTGTTGGTAGCTTATCCTGATCTCATGTTCCTTTACCACAAACGCAGTGTGAAGGGGGAGGGACGGCTGTTTTGAAATGTGAAAACATGAATCTCATCCGAGTATATAAGACTTCCGCTTATCTAATAGGAAACCCTGTATGCATTCTAGGAAATTTTCTAAAACCCACTGGAGAATGGAGAAAAAGAAAGAGAGAAAGAGAGAGAGAGAGAAAGAAAGAAAGAGCAACATTGGCACAGTCTGTAAAACAAAATCTACCCCTCCACGACTTTGTCAAGTTTTATGACATGGCAGTTGGAATCACCATTTCCAAAATGCGGCTATGAGCAAATTAAGCCTTTTGATAAAAATCTTTAATTGCATCTTTTTCTCCTCTCAACTTAGAGCTTCTTTTCTCTTACCCAAATTTAGGAACGTGCAATTTTCTAGATTAGAGGAGAAGAGATTGTTTTCTTAATCAAGAGCCATCTGTACAGAATGACAATGGAACTGAAAAGATTCTAACCTATTCTACCAAAGAATGATCCACAGAATTGACTCTTTCTATGAAAATGCCAGAATCTGAGTGACAAGTCCTAGCAACTGCTCCCCTTTACAATTTCAGGAAGAACGTGCTGCCATCTACAGGGAGCATATGGAACTGATGCTTACAGAAAAAAGTGTTGATTGGGGTTTAAATTTTCGTGATCAGCTAGAAAATAGGAAATAACAGGACAAAGAAGAGTAATAAAATGTGCCCACTTTTTAAAAAAGATTTTATTTATTTATTTGACAGAGAGAGACACAGCGAGAGAGGGAACACAAGCAGGGGGAGTGGGAGGGGGAGAAGCAGGCTTCCTGCTGAGCAAGGAGCCTGATGCAGGGCTCGATTCCAGGACCCCGGGATCATGTTTAAATGTGGCTAGTCTGACTGAGGAATGGAGTTTATTTTATTTTATTTCTTTCAAATAATTTAATTAGTTTAAATTAATTTAAATTAATTAGTTTAAATTAATTTAAAGTAATTAAATTTTAAAACTGACATTCTATTCAGTCATTGGAAAACTTTTATGTATGTTTGTAATAACTTAGGTATATAAATCCACGTTTCAACTGTGTTTTAAGAGAACTACGTACAGATCAAATAGTACCAAGGAATATTTAGCATCTGAATTGAAATATGCTAAAAAGGAAAAATGCACACTGAATTTCAAAGAGTTAGTATGAAACAAACAGAATATATCTCATTAATAATTTTGCATCAATAATGTTTTGAGGGATGCCTGGGTGGCTCAGTTGGTTAAGTGGCTGCCTTCAGCTCAGGTCATGATCCCAGCATCTTGGGATCAAGTCCCACATCGGGCTCCCTGCTCAGCAGGGAGCCTGCTTCTCCCTCTGCCTCTGCCTGCCACTCTGTCTGCCTGTGCTCACTCTCTCTGACAGATAAATAAAATCTTAAAAAAAAAAAAATAATGTTTTGAAATTACGGTATTTTGAACATATTAAGGTTGATTTCAGGTGCTTGGGTGGCTCAGTCAGGGGAGCCTACTTCTTCCTCTCCCTCTTCCATTCCACCCGCTTGTGCTCTCTCTCTCTCTGTCAAGTAAATGAAATATTTATAAAATGTTTTTTAAAGATTTTATGTATTTATTTGAGAGAGAGAGAAAGAGAGAGAACGTGAGAAGGGGGAGGGTCAGAGGGAGAAGCAGACTCTCTGACAAGCAAGGAGCCCAATGCAGACTCAATCCCAGGACTCCAGGATCATGACCTGAGCCAAAGGCAGTCACTAAACCAACTGAACCACCCAGGCACCCCTAAAGTATTTTTTAAAAAGATTGATTTCATTGGCTTCTTTTTAGTTTTGAATGTGGCTACTAGAAAGTCTTAAATGACATATGTGAATCATATTATATTTCCATTGCACAGCACTGTTCTAATTAATTTAAAGTTTTAAGAGAAGGTAAACATGTTAAGTGTCCATGGAATTATACAACATGCTCTATGTAAAATGTTTTTAGGTCCTATCTGACCCCAAGATTCATAAAAAGTGTGCACAGACGCTGGTATTCGTGTGGATAAATGTACAAAAGCTTTAAAGGAAATGATCTAATACCATCTTCAGTGATCCACATTATTACTGATAAATACCTAAAAATGGTAGGAAATTTGGATATTGATGAATGTAACTACATAACCATCTTTGTTGTGGCTAATGAACCAGTGACAGAAACCACACCTATTTAAGGGAATTCCAGTAAGTTTGCCCCCCGTTCCATATTTTGTTCCATTTCTTCCACCCACCTCCAGCATTGGATCTCCAGACTATATACTTCAAGGACTCTACCCCCCACAATTTCCCATCGTCCTTCATTCTCACCAGCGCAGGGCACAGACTCTTCTCTGTGAACTTTCCCTTTGTCTTTTAGCTGTGGAAACAACCGTCCGTTGTATGAACACATCCTTCATCAAGGATGGCCTCTTCCAAGCTACAGAAATCAACATTTCCTTCCCTTCTTTTCCAGATCGCAACTTCAACACATTTTTCTGATATTCAGACAGAAAACAAACAGAAAATAGACCCATGATTCAGCAGGTAGATACCCACTCAAAGATAGGGTCTTCAACCATCAGTATTCAAAATGTCACCTTCCAGCAAACTGGGACAGTCGGTCATCCTACTTACTGATCTGACCTGCTGGCAGCGAAGCAATGGAGAGGCTAGCTTCCCAGTTTCTGCTCCAGGGATACCCCCCGGCCTTGTTTCCCTGCAGTGATTGGCCTCTTTCCCTTTACCCATAGGCTGTCTTTGTACTTACCACCCCCTTAGCTGGTCTGACTCACATTACATCTTTCAGGTGTCATTTACCCCCCAAATCCTTCACTCACTCCTCCAAGCTAAGGGAAATGGTTAACTCTTGAAGTTTCAAATTCTCTGTCCATTCCCCAAGGCTCCCCCAGCTGTGAGCTCCTTGAATCAGAACTGGTAGCCCTCATGTTTATATTCTCACATAAGCTGAATTTGTGAATGAATGAATGAATGAAGGTTGACGTGTCCTAGAAAAGGGTAATTTCTGGGTAATTTCTTCTGCCTTCTCCCAACTAATTCATCCCTCTTCTGCCAAAATGACCAAAAACAAACTGTTCTCAAGCCTGGATGTCCATTTCTCAGCCTTGAAGAATATTTCCCTTTTCTTAGCCCCGCCAACACAGTGGATAATGCCATCTCATCACTAACCACTGACTGACTGCCACTCTCACCCCCTGGGGCCAGGGAGGGAGGGAGATACACCCCCAAACACATACACATACCAGAAAGCAACAAGAGCACCTCCCATAAAAAAACAAAACCAAATACAAAGAAAGAACTTAGTTTCTATTTTCTACACTGGCTAGTAATTTTTGCCTTTGGCTATTGCAACAGCTCTAGATGCGTATTTCTTTCCATCGTGCCACTGAAGGCTGCGGCAAGGAGGGAGTGTGTAGAATGAGTGAAAGAAGAAAACCTAGAGGTTTCTGCATATGGAACAGTCCCAAGCGGTTCTCAAAGTGGCGGGTACTAAGGGAGATGCAAAAGAATACCGGAATTTCCCAGGAGCTACATAAGATATTATTTAGAAATTACATCAATATGTTTTATAAGCATTATATAAAACATGAGAAAATAAATTCCTTTTAGAAATACAGAGACAGGGGCGCCTGGGTGGCTCAGTGGGTTAAAGCCTCTGCCTTCAGCTCAGGTCATGATCTCAGGGTTCTGGGATCGAGCCCCGCATTGGGCTCTCTGCTCAGTGGAGAGCCTGCTTCCTCCTTCTCTCTCTGTCTGCCCCTCTGCCTACTTGTGATCTCTCTCTAGAAAATCTTTTAAAAAATAAAATACAGAATGTTTAAACACGTTAAACATTCTAACATATTAATTTATATATATTTGTGATGTATTTTAAACTTCTATATTTTAATATATGTTCAAACTTACATATCTTTGTACATGAATAGCATATTGAAATATACTCAAAGTGTTTTTGATTTCAAATATATTTTAAAACAGTAGACGAATGGTCATTTTTTAGAAGACTTCACTTATTTATTTGAGAGAGAGTGAGCGAGCAAGCGGGAGAGGGAGGGCAGAGAAGCAAGATCTGCACTGAGCAGGGAGCTGGGGATGGGGCTCGATCCCAGGATCCTGAGATCAAGACCTGAGATGAAGGCAGATGCTTAACCAAATGAGCCATTAATGGTCTTTAGTGGTCATTTTTGAGTGCTAATCATGTAAAATAACTTTACCTAATTCTCAAAATATTACAAAGTGGGTTCTGTAATTATCTGCATTTTGCCCAGAAAACTGTGGTACAGAAAAGTGAGGAAACTCATTCAAGATCATAGAATTTGCAAGTGGAAGAGCTAGGGTTTAAAGCAAGGGCAACTCTCCGGATGCAAAGAAAGATGCCTACACTCTTCTCCAATAATACGACAACAAATACCGCAAAACTGATTTATAAAATAATCTGCAAAATCCAAAAGCAATTTTGAGGTACCAAAATTGGCAGCAAAACCATGCTGTTTTGCTGCCAGCTGTACAAACTGTGCCCCAACAGATGCCCCACAGGTAGATACACACCTCCTTAAAGCAGTGTTTATTTCTCAGGGGGTACACCCATGCATCAAGGAGTAGAGAATAGGGTCCTCCTGAAAAATTTCTTTTCTTCTTCATTTAAGTTAGAATTATGGGTATTTTTGACCTGGAAAAGACCTTAGAAGTGGTTGTCAACCTTGACTCTTCCTTGGAAGCACAAAGAGACCTTGAAGAGCTATGAAGATATGGTCAGCACCTGCGGAGATGGTGCGTTCGTTGGTCTGGGGGATAGCCTGGGCATGGGGATTTTTACACTTCTTAGGTGAGTTTAATGTGCTGCCAAGGAGAATCAATGTTTTGTTTAGAGTAAACTAAGGATTCTCAAAGTGAGTCTCCAGATCGGCAGCCTCAACTTCAACTGGAAACTTGTTAGAAATGTAAATTATTAGACCCCATTCTAGATCTATTAAATCAGAAACTCCAAGGGTGGAGCCCAGAAAACAGTGTTTTACTACACCATCCAGGTGAGCCTGATGTACCCTTAAGTTTGAGAACCACTGAAAGTTCAATTCTTCCATTTAGAGATAACTGAAATCCAGATTTAAATAATTTGCTCAAGGTCACATGACTCATCAACATGGCACTGGAATCAAACTACTAATAATGGTTCAATAACACTTCTTGAGGGCTTGCTGCCAGCAAAGAGGGGCACAATTTTGCCCTGACTAATTCACGTAATCCCTGCAACAATCTGGAAGGGATGTTTTCCATTATTACCCTATTTCACAGATGAGGAAACCAGGGCACAGAAATTGCTCGAAATAGAACTGAGGAGAAGAGAAGCAGAAGGCAGATTGGAACATGAATCTCTCCAGCCAGGAATGTAATGGGAAAATGTCACAGAGCCCAGAAATCTCATTCTGTCTGAGAGAGAAGAGGGGCTGAGTTTTACTTTCCCGTGCAAAAGGTAAGGAATGTAAGCGAAAGAGATGTTAGGGAAGCGCATGCCTAAATTTTGAGTTCCACTCTTGGTAACTTTTTCTACTTCAAACCACTATGTGAGAATTGTTACTATTTCCTTTTTAAGATTATTGAATGCATATCAAAAAGTACATAAAGCATATATAGGGAGCATCTAGGTGGCTCAGTAAGTTAAGCAGCTGCCTTCACCTCAAGCCATGATTCCAGGGTCCTGAGATAGAGCCCCGAAGCAGGGTCCTTGCTCAGTGGGGAGTCTGCTTCTCTCTATCCCCTTGCCCCTCCCCCCAACCCATGCTCTCTCTTTCTCAAATAAATAAATAAATAAATAAAATATTTAAATATGTATAGAGACCATATGTAAAAATAAAATGAAGATGAATACCCAGGTGATCATCACTCAGATATTGCTGGTTAATTCTTTATATTTTTTACCAACAACTCTGTGGGTCAAATAATTAGCCATGGGAAAAATGGTATAGGGCTAGATATTAAGAAACATCTGAATACCACTGGTCATCAAGAAGAGAAGAGCATGCAAGTAGAACATGATGTACATGTCTTCCCAAAAGTAGTACCCTTAACCATAAATCTATGAGATATGCACTGAAATATACTAATATGCAAAATATCACACACACATATATTGACACATAGATTTCCAATATTCCATAGCAGGAACTCAACCATAAAGAGAGTTTGTATCTTTTAAGAGGTTAGAAATTCAAATTTAAGGGTCCATTGATATTTTCTGAGCCTCTTGGCATAATAACAATGTCTACTAATTTGTCTAGCACTTTTCAAAGAGCCTACAGTTTCAAAAATAGCTTTCATATAGTTATCACAACAATCTGTGTGTTTGGTATGAGCAGAGAGTTCCCGGTCATAGGGTTGGGAGGGGGGAGATTCTGGGAGGCAGCAACTAGCCTAGAAGGACTCTAGGACTCTGTTCTTGCAGGAGAGCACTAGAGAAGCAGGCTGGGGAAGCAGGCTAGAAAAGCACTAAGAAACCTATCTGGGAATTCCACATTTGCCATAATAGATCCGTTATTGTATCCATATATCTACTGGCATGCCAACATTTCTACTGTAAGATTTTTCCCTTAACAGAGATCCAAGTAATTTTTATTTTAAAAAAATTTTCTTTACAGTCCATATTTCTTCATGAAAAACATATGACTTTTAACTACCTTAGGACCACGAACATTTTTCTTAAGTAAGAAAAAAAGATATATTCTAATTCATCACCCTAACATCTATACTCAATTCTACAGGTGGCAAAAAATGAATACTAACTCCATTGCACTTCAGGTTTTGCCCCACTGTTTAAACCAATCTTGACATCCTGGCTACCTTCTTATGAAGAGAGATTTTTCATTGTTTTCCTGCCATGGATAGATCCCACACTCCTCCAAGTTGGAGTATTTTGCAACAACAACAACAACAAAAAAAAAACATGCCTCAACATTTCTAATTAAATGGCATAAGTGCACAGAACAGGTAGCTGTTTTTATATTCAAGTAAAAACAATCTTATGGAGATACCTCTAGTTACCCACTCATTTTAGCAGTGATCCATTTTACTGGCATACCCTCTACACAGCGGACAAGGAAAAATTAAATAGCAGAATCCTTATAGCTGCAAATAGAGACTGCATTGATGGGGACAAAACAGAAGGTAACCAGACATAATATTTGAGTAATAGCTGAAGATTTTATAATGGAACACTCAATCTGGAATTTATTTCTTCCTCTCCAAAGCCAGAGAAGCCAAAATTCCCATTGCTGATGGGCAATTCAGAGGCTGATGTTGCTAGGTACATAGAAAGTGCTTAAAAGAGCTGCAATTCCATCCTGTGCATGGAACTGGGCAGAATTCGTAAAAAGAAAAATCTAGAACTATACTCCAAAGATGCTACAGTAAAGTCAGATCCTTAAGCAATTGCAAACAAATTAATTTTTCTCAGTGATCAGTACACTAGCCCATATAAAAGGAACAACTTATTCCAAAAGGAAATTGATTGAAGATGTACAAGTTAGGTAATTAAAAGAAAAGGACCCAGATTTAAAATACAGCAGACAATTTTCCCTTAGCTACCTGGGGCTAAAACATTGACCAGTCCTTCATGAGGAAGGACTAGAATTAACACAAGAACCATGATGTTACTTGAACTATGTAGTAATTGCAGGGGTGTGTGTGTGTGTGTGTGTGTGTGCGTGTATAATAACTTATATATGTATTTTTATATATGTATTTATTTATAACATCATAACAAGTAGCAACTTACAGGCGGGAAATAGTCTTCACTTAGAAACATAATCTAAAGGTATAATGGGTTGGTTTTTGTTTCGGGGTTGCACTGTTGTTTTGGTTTGGTTACTTATTTGTTTGGTTTTTGGTTTTTTTAGTGCATAGGATCAAGCAAGACCAAAAGGAGAGAATGAAACAAAGAACTGACCAAAATATTCTGTGTAAGCAAAAATAATGAAAGCAAACCCAAGGTTAGGCTTGCTCTCAAGATGGCTGTAAGGAGAAAAGTAGAAGGAATGCTGAGAACACCAGCGAAGTTGGAGGCTGAGTTGGACAACGGACTTTTAAGGAGAAGGATTTTAAGATTCTATTTTCAGGGCCTTTTCTGTTGTGCTATAAACTCTTCTTGGGTTGGATCTGGCAGTAACTGTAGGGTCTTGTCTGGGTGGCCTTTTGCAGAAATCAAAGAAAGAGAATGAATTCCACTTCTGAATCCACTCACTGTGTAACATGGACATGACCCACAAGGGGGTAAAGTGACCCATGTGGAGTTAATTCAAGGAGAAAGATTTGGGGGCCAAAGACAGCCCAGAAGAAACAAGTCTCCTCGTAATACGTGTACTTTGAAGCGAGGGAGAAATTGGTCCTCCCAAATTGAGGGTTGTGCAGTCTTACCTAGATTTTCCCAGGCAGTGACCCCTACAAACAGCGTGTTCACACATAAGCATGCAGACCTCGGCGGAAGTGCTTCACGAACTGTACATGGCTTCGTCTGTAGCTTAGATCAGACACACTTGATCAAGCTTCTACTAACTCTGTAACATTCAGATTTCCACTAACCCTTTCCAGTTCTGATAAAGAAAGGTTCTAGAAGGACCCAACATTCTGATATCAGAGTACTGAAGCCCCACTTCTCTAAGAATGGCCCCTGAGTAAGGGGCGGCTCATTCTTGGCTATGCAACCTCCCTTAAAAACATCAAAAATATTTACAAAGTGGAATCACGGCATTTTGCCATTTTCATTAAAAATGAAACTATGCTGAGGGTTGCTGGGGGGAGGAGGGATGAGAGAGGGTGATGGGGATATGGACATTGGGGAGGGTATGTGCTATGATGAGTGCTATGAAATGTATAAACCTGGCGATTCACAGACCTGTACCCCTGGGGATAAAAATAGTTTTATTAAAAAACTATGTCCTAAGATTCCCACTGTCTAGATATGAGCTCCCAGGTGATGTTTGGCTGACCAAAGCTCCATGGCACACCAGGACGGGACAAAGAATAACGAAGCTGACATTTTTGGGACATTTAAATACCATAATAAGAATCTAACCTATAAATATAGTTTTGAAACTATGTTAGCGGCACCATGTTATCTTAGGCAAGGGGGGGGGCATAAGAAGATTCTGGTTTTATTTTTGGTTCTCTAGATTATACGGTAGATCTTGAATATTTTGTTGTTTTGCTGACTCCAAAGTATGTCATGATTTTTATTTTTCCATGTGATTGAAAAATATAGAAAGACTATTTTGAAAAATAACTTCATGTTATTTCTTCATTTGGAGAAATAACTTCTCCGTGTTTTAATGACAAGAGCAGCTGAGTGAGATTAGGGGAGACAGCTTTCAATGCCCAATTCTACCAGTAATTCAGGGTAAGAGCTTGGGTAAGTTACGGCCCATCTTTACTTTCCCTGTTCTATAAAATAAAGGATTGGGCTAGGTGTTCTCTAAAGTTTCCTGGAGCTCAAATATGCTGTCGTTTTATTATTCAAAATGCATCATCATTATTATCATTATTACTATTCTGTCGTATTATGGAACAACCTAGGAAGAACAAATTGACGAATATTAAATGCTTTAAAAAACTGAAGGGATAAGCATATTTTAAGCCCCACTCATGAAAGGAGCCCTCCTAAGGCATCTATATTAATAAAAGTGGTTTTCTTCTTCATGTCTCTCTCCATACCTCTATTAGGAAAAAACAAACAGTCCAGTCTATAATGAACAAAACTTCACAAAATCCCTGTTAAATTTCTCTCATGCAGGTGCCTCTAAAGAATGCTAAATAGCCACAAGAAGCCAAAGAATTCACACGGCACGAACGCTGAACTTCCAAACTCCCAGTGATTTGGGAGACCTTGCCTTGTATCCCTAACATTTTACAAGCTACCGTATAGTTTAATAAGCTACCTTGTTTCTGAATACAGCTGGGGGTAAATACCAGTCCACACCAAGTCCTAGACATGGCCTCTGTGTTTGGAAGCACACTTTAATAGGTTCCTCAAGGTCAGACTATTGCCTTATGACAGGAAGTGGATGAAGTCATTCCTGGCTTTCCGTTTGTCTCAAATGCTACCTGCTTTCTCAGTTGAACAGACAACACTCCACTCTACGTATTTTTTGCCTGTGTGGTGGCAACACCTGCTCTTGGCACCAAAGCTTTCATCTTTGTTCTGGTCAGACATGAAGAAAAGCGGGGGAGAAGACACGAACAAGGACAGCATCCAAGAGAGAACTTCTCCTTCTAGGGGAAACAACAGCTAAATGGGTTCTCAGGAGAGAGAACACGCGTGAGCTCACTCTGTTAGGAGAAGTAATTTGTGTCACAGTTCCGAAGGCAGGATCCAAGGTTCTAGGCCAGCTCCTCTCAAGCCAGCTCTCACCGAAGCCCATTTCCTCCAGACTCTCAGGGTCTTGCTTTCAACCCTTTGGGGTGCAAAAAAGGGAGAGGAGAGGGAAAGCAAGAGACAAGGGCGCTGGAAACTTGTTAATGCGTCCCTAAAAGCCTCTTTTATAGAGATGAGTAATGAAAAGATTGGGGCCAGCAAATATATCCAACCTTTCCACATTTTCTCTAAACAGTTATAAAACTGAGAGTCTACTAAGGTCAGAATTAAAGTAATACAGCCTTGTTTTTGTATTTTAAATGGGTTTTTAATGGAATGTTAAAATAGCCTCAGCACTAGTAAAAAGTATGCTCGAGGGTAGTTTTGATTTGATTCAGGAGTGGGGAATGGGACCCACCACGTAGAGAGGCGAGATCACTGTTGTAGGATCTGAAACCCCTCCCCCTGCCACACACGCATGTCCTACCTCATCCAATCAAGGAATGATACATCATGAGGTCATCTCATTTCTTTTGACCAATCATCATTTACTATTTTCAATTCATCCAAGAAACATTAACTGAATGCCTACTACATGCCAGACACTGTTCTAACTACTAGGCATACAGCAAGAAACAAAATAAAGAACCCTGCCCTCACAGAACTTATATTCTTATGTAAGGAGACAGAAGAGTAAGTAGAGAGTAAGTTAGAAGGTGGTAATGAAAGAAAACTAAGGAAGGAAATGCAGTGGTGTGTGCAGCAAGGAAGGGAGAAGATGGAGAAAGTGGCGATTTTAAATAGGGTGGCCGAGGAAGCCCTCACCCCAGGTAAACGTTAACTAATAATCTCACGAAAACGAAGGAACGAGCCATGAGTTTGAGGAACTAGCAAATGGCCAAGTTCTGGGTCAGAGGCATGTCCAGTGTGTCCCAGCACAGTAAAGAGGTCAGTATGCCTAGAATAAGTAAAGAGTTAGCAATAAGTCAGAAAGGTAAGGATGGGTCGGAAACAGATTTGGCTTTTCCTGAGCGAAAGAGAAAGCTATTGGGAAGTTTTCAGAGAAGAAGAGTCATGACATGGTGTGACTTCCGTTTTAAAGGATAGAGCTGACCGTTGAGGAGCCGGAAAGGCCCAAGCAGGGAAGGCAGTCACAGACTGCTACAGCATTCCAGGCAAGAGGCAGTGGAATAAAGTGGCTAAATTCCAGATGTAATTGATCATAAAGTCCACAGGACTTTCTGGTATTTAGATGGATGGTATGGAGGCACTGAGAATTACTCCATGGCTTTTGGCGTGAGAAGTGGAAGAAGGATTTGCCATAAATCAAGGTGGGATGTGTTATGAGATGAACAGGCTTGGGGGAGGCGGTATTGGGGATGTGTTTTCAGACGTGTTAAATTGAGAAACCTCTTAGACACCCATGCAAGGATATGAAGTAGGCAGTTGGATGGACAAGTCTAAAGTCCAAAGGGAAAGAGAGTGATATATGGTATGTATGCATGTATGTATTTAATCAAAGTGTAATTGACAATGTTATATTAGTTTCAGGTATACAATATACTGATGCAACAATTCTGTGTATTTCTCAGTGCTCACCACGATGAGCATACCCTTTAATCCCATTCACCTATTGCATCCATCAGTCCCACCTACCTTCCCAATAGCAATCGCCAGTTTGTTCTCCGTATAAGAGTCTGCTTTTTGCCTTTTTTTCTTTGTTTGTTCATTTGTTTTGTTTCTTAAATTCTACATATGAGTGAAATCACATGGTATTTATCTTTCTCAGTCTGACTTATTTCACTTCACATGATACACTCTAGGTCCATCCATATTGTTGCAAATGGCAAGATTTCATTCTTTTTATGGCTTAGTAATATTCCACTGTATATATACTACCTCTTCTTTATCCATTCATCTATTGAGGGACACTTGGATTGTTTCTATATCTTGGTTATCATAAACACTACTGTAATAGACACAGGGGTGCATGTATCTTCTCTAATTAGTGTTTTCTTTTTCTCTGGGTCAATATTCAGTAGTGCAATTAATGGGTCATATGATAGTTTTATTTTTTGATGAATCTCTATACTGTTTTTCCATAGTAGATACACTAATTCACATTCCTACCAACAGTGTACAAGGGTTCCTTTTTTTCCACATCCTCACCAACACTCATTATTTCTTTTTTTTAATTAACATACAATATATTATTTGTTTCAGAGGTACAGGTCTGTGATTCATCAGTCTTACACACTTCACAACACTCACCATAGCACATACCCTCCCCAATATCCATCACCCAGCCTCCCCATCCCTCCCCCCCCCCCCCCACTCCAGCAACCCTCAGGTTGTTTCCTGAGATTAAAGTCTCTTATGGTTTGTCTCTCTCTCTCTGGTTTCATCTTGTTTCATTTTTCCTTCCCTTCCCCTATGATCTTCTGTCTTGTTTCTCTAATTCCTCATATCAGTGAGATCATATGATCATTGTTTTTCTCTGATTGACTTATTTCGCTTAGCATAATACCCTCGATTTCCATCTACATCATTGCAAATGGCAAGATTTCATTTTTTTTGGCTGCATAATATCCCAATGTATGTATACGTGTGTGTGTATGTGTGTGTGTGTGCGTACATTTTCTTTATCCATTCATCTGTTAATGGGACTCATTATTTCTTGTGTTTTTTATTTTAGCCATTCTGATAGGTTTAAAGTGATAGCTCATTGTGGTTTTAATTTGAATTTCCCTAATGATGAATTATGTTGAGCATTTTTTCATGTGTCTGTTAGCCATCTGTATGTCTTCTTTGGAAAAAATGTCTCTTCGGGTACTCTGCCATTTTTTAATTGAATTATTTGTTCTTTTGGTGTTGAGTTGCATAAGTTATTTATATATTTTGGGTGGTAACCCCTTATTGGATAAGTCATTTGCAAATATCCTCTCCCATTCAGTAAGCTGCCTTTTTGTCTTGCTGATGGTTTCCTTTGTTATGCAGAACTTTTTTGTCTAGTACCAATAGTTTAATTTTCTATGGCCCATGTTAAAGAAATTACTGCAAAGAAATAAACATTTTATTCTAGGAGTTTTATGGTTTCAGGTCTCATATTTAGGTCTTGAATCTATTTTGAGTTTATTTTTGTGTATAGTCTACAAAAGATAGATAGTATTTAAAACCATGACACCAGGTATAATTGAGACAGAAGAAGAGGAAGAAGAGGAGGAGGAGGAGGAGGAAGAGGAAGAGGAGGAGGAGGAGCTAGGAGGAGGGGAATGGATGTAGGAGAGTTCCAACTCTGAGAGATTGTGGAAATAAGGAGGAACCAGCAGAGGAGACTGAGAAGGACAGGAAGGAAAACAGAGTATGCTGGCGGCCAAGTGAAGAGACGTCTCCAGATGAAGGCAGTGACCAACTGGGTCAGATGTGGCTGACAGGTCAAAAAAATAAGGACTGAAAACTGACATTGGATTTAGCAATGAGTAAGGTCAATGAGAACTGACTGCTGCTCAAATATATGGCTGCTAGCCTGAGCAAAAGAAATCGATCAAGTTTTTGGCTAAATAATTAGATCTCAGGGGGGATACTTTATCATATTCAGTTGTCTTTTATTTCATAAATATTATGTTAGAAAAAGAGAGTTTTATTTTCTCCCCAGTGACAGGAAGACCTAATAGTAATACTTCTTAGCTAAAAACAACAGGCTTAACTTCATGTGAGGTACAGGTACCTTCTAGTTTCTAGACTTAGAACACTGCAGGTGACTTTTCTTTCTTTCTTAACAATGAACTTTCCCCAGGCCACCTGGGTGGCTCAGTTGGTTAAGCAACTGCCTCAGCTCAGGTCATGATCCCAAAGTCCTGGGGTCAAGTCCCACATTGGGCTCCCAGCTCCATAGCAAGTCTGCTTCTCCCTCTGACCTTCTCCCCTCTCATTCTCTCTCTCTCTCTCAAATAAATAAATAAAATCTTTAAAAAAAAAAAATAAACTTTCTCCTTCTTCAAATCAAACCTGCAATGCAAAAATGAATATTTCTGTTGACTATCCTTCTGTGCGTTTCTGTCTTCTATTTTTCTCTCCCTGATGCTAATTCTGATGACTTCCTGTTTGGATGAACATCTCAGATGTCTCCCCCAGTCTTATCGCCTAGTAAATTCAGACCCCTCTCCAGCTCCTCACCCTGCATTACCACAGTCAATCCCATCTGAAGCATCATAAAGTCCTACTGATTCCCACAGCAGCAGACTTGATGTCGCTGATAGACATGATATGGGTTCTAAGGACATGCCAGCAAGGGCAAATACAGGTAAGAACAAAAGAGGGAAGGGGCGCCTGGGTGGCTCAGTGGGTTAAGCCTCTGCCTTCAGCTCAGGGCATGATCTCAGTGTGCTGGGATCGAGCCCCGAATCGGGATCTCTGCTCAGCGGAGAGCCTGCTTCCCCCTCTCTTTCTCTCCGCCTGCCTCTCTGCCTAATTGTGATCTCTGTCTGTCAAATAAATAAATAAAATCTTAAAAAAAAAAAAAAAAAAGATAAAAAGAGGGAAGCCGGAGGAGGAGGACTTAACTGACTGTGTGCTTCCATTATTTTCCACATAAACAAGATAAACCAGAAACTGCAGGATTTAGAAATTCCACATCAATAAACTTCAACCAAACTTTTACCTAAATAATTGCATATGCCCACTTACACCACGGCATTATCTAGGCACTTCAAGTGATGATACTTGTTGGAAACCAGCCTATTCAAATTCAATAAAATAACCAACTTGGGGAATAACTCCCCATTTGCATATTTTTTCCAAAATGGAATTTATGCATATAGAAATTGCTGAGTTCTCAAAGATGGGCAGTACACACCAAAACAGTGACAGTTTGTAGGATCTTCTTTCTGTGATATCCAAGCCTAACTTTTTTCTCCATTTTTCTTTTTTTTTATTAATTTCTTTTCAGCATAACAGAATTCATTGTTTATGCACCAAACCCAGAGCTCCATGCCATACGTGCCCTCCAAAATACCCGCCTCCTGGCTCACCCAACATCCCACCCCCCGCCCCTTGAAAACCCTCAGACTGTTTTTCAGAGTCCATAGTCTCTCATGGTTCATCTTCCCTTCCAATTTCCCTCGTCTCCCTTCTCATGTTAATCACCATACAGTACATCATTAGTTATGATGTAGGAGTCCATGATTCATGTTTGTGTTTACCATCTAGTGCTCCACGCAATCCATGCCCTCCTCAATACCCATCACCAGGCTCACCCATCCCCACACTGCCCTCCCCTCTAAAACCCTGTTTCCCAGAGTCCATAATCTCTCATCGTTGAGAGACGAACCATGAGAGACAATCCTAACTTTAAAGCACATCAACAGTTGAAGATGTCAATTATTCTTCATTATGGTCAATCTCAGTATATGATCAGCAAATATACTGAGCTAGATGTTCAGCAAGCCCAGGTGGTTCAGTCAGTTAAACAGCCAACTCTTGATTTTGGATCAGGTCATGATCTTGGGGGCACGAGATTAATCCCCATGTCAGGCTCCACACTCAGCACAGAGTCTGCTTGTCCCTCTCCCTCTTCTCCTCCCCCTGCTCGCTCTCTCTCAAATAAATAAATAAATAAATAAATAAATACAGTATTTTTTTAAAAACTACTATATGTTCTACATCAGACTCGATTATTTTGGTGTTCTTGGCACTTTTAAAAGAATTATAACTGAGAATTTTTGAAGATACAGTTGCATTGGATTATTTTATTAGTCTATTAGTCTAATTAGAAACTAGTCACTCCAGAAAATGCTTAACTTGACAGATGTCTTTGTTCTATAATATCCTTTAAAAGAGAAAAAAAGCAGGAAAGAACAAAGAAGGAAGATTATACTGCCCAGAACTCCCAGGTATACTTTCGGAGTGTAAACAAACATTTTCAGGGAAAGGGCATCAAATGTTCAAGGAAAAAATGTTGAAAACACTTTGAAATAAGTAATACTTGTTGAAAATATCATTTTCATAGTATACAGGAGTCCTTTCCATTGCAGTGAATTTGAAACCTTGAAAAGAAGTTGAAGATTTTTTCTATGTCTTTGCAATTTGGCATTGTTAACATTTATTATCTTGGTGAATGATTTTGCAGAAAATGATGGAAACATACATAGGGAACCAGTGTCCACACTGTAAATTTCTGAGAAAACAACTACAATATTCATATGAAAATGAAATCTAAAATTTGGAAGTGAACTGTGAGAAGACAGTGTTTTTAAATAATACGGTTTTTTTAAATGCCATTTGGCTCTATATTTAAATCAATAGTAACAATACATTTCAGAGTGTTTCTATATAGCAATTGCTAATTTTCTTTATTCTCCTAGGGCACAAGATTTTTACTATTTAAAAATAAAAATTTTTTTTTTTTTAAAAAAGAAGGCTACATTAAGATTCAGCCTCTAAAGAGGTTGAATTCCTAGTAACTGCAGGTGCATGGCACTTATTGCTAATTGGACGTGGCTGCTTTTAGCAAATCTGGTAGCTGCTAAAAGCTACTGTTGCAGTAAAGCTGCCTCACCAACCCACAGGGCACACATACACCTCTCCTTCACCAAAGCTACACATGTGCAAAATTTGCCAGCCAAAACACAGAACTAACTCCTTTGCTTAAATACACAAAGACAGAAATCTTGAAGAGCTACAAGGTCACTGCAAGAAAAGGTAAACCTCCTCATGCATATTAAGTAGTCTGCTCAAAATATTATTTCAGTAGAATACCTTCCTATTAGAATATGTTGTTTTAAGGTTCCTGTCTGGTAGAGTGGGCTACAAAATGCATTGCTATTAGCACATTCTTAATTCTCTTCTCTTTGGTGTGCCATACCAACTGGCTGGTAGACAGCAGTTCTGGAAAACACGGTGAACTAAGTTCTATCTGTGTCTCATATCGCCATTTGTGTTTATGTAGGATGTTTGTTCTGAGAATACTAAAAACACTTTGTTTAAATTGGACCATGTTTTACCAGCTAAGTAAAACTTACCAGGTAAGTCTTCAAGTTTGAATATTAATTCTTTCCACTTTTTTTCTCTAAATTTGCAGCTTCGGGACATTCTAAGAATACTCTCCAATAATAATTCCATGAAACATTCAACAAAAATGTCCTGTATGCATCATTGTTTCCATTCATAATCTAAGACTCTTTGTGTCTTACTGTCTGCATTAAACACCTTCTACAAGGGTAGAGTTATTGCAAGGGAATTACTGAGGAATAGAGAATGAATAGAGAAAAATCCAGAATTAGTGACTTTAACTCTCAAATGTCCAAGGAATGAATTTCCAGCTGTACAACTGTTGATCAAACAAATGTAAATCTTAAACAAATCATTATATGCTCCCTCCTATTTTGTAGCTAGGATCCCACAGATCATGACCTGTAGGAAATCCCAGTGGAGAGCCTTTCACTAAAGAAGTTAATATTATCCATTTCAGGCAAATTTTCCCAGGGTCATATGGCAAAGTCAGGGTCATCCAAAGATTGAAACCACTAATAATGACACCTGACAGACTGTCATGCTTCCTTAAGATTTAATGATCTACGGAGGGGCACCTAGATGGCTCAGTCGCTTAAGCATCTGCCTTCAGCTCAGGTCAAGATCTCAGGATTGTGGGATGGAGCCCCACGTCAGGCTCTGCGCACAGCAGGGAGTCTGCTTGCCCTTCTCCCTCTGCCCTTCCCCCTGCTCTTCCTGTCTCTCTGTCTCTCTCTCTCAAATAAATAAATAAAATCTTTCTTTAAAAAAGATCTAAACAGGGCGCCTGGGTGGCTCAGTGGGTTAAGCCGCTGCCTTCAGCTCAGGTCATGATCTCAGGGTCCTGGGATCGAGTCCCGCATCGGGCTCTCTGCTCAGCAGGGAATCTGCTTCCTCCTCTCTCTCTCTCTGCCTGCCTCTCTGCCTACTTGTGATCTCTCTCTGTCAAATAAATAAATAAAATCTTTAAAAAAAAAAAAAAGATCTAAATAGTCTACGCAGTGCTATTTAAGTATCAGAAGACTGTGATGAGACCATTTCCCTACATAGATTCTAGTTCCTCAAGACTGTCTTCTTTTACTGCATTTCACACAAAAGCAATTTCTTTTTCTCTGCTTGGGTTAGTTTCCAGGTTTCTCCTCAAATAAATCTTGGATTCCTGGAACAAAAGCTTAGAGAGGCAGGATAAACAGTCTGAACTCTGACCTTTCCAGTTGAGAGAATGTGATTTTTTAAAAAATCATAGTCATAAAATTAGACCTGATTTCCAGAACAAAGCATGGCAATGACTTCTCTAGTCCCATATCTTTAGAAATTGTACATTTGATGCCAAAATTAAAAACCTGCCTCAATGGGTCTTGTTTTAAGGTTAGCATTCCAAAAGAAGAGAATGTTACTTCAAACTAATCAGAGGATTGTTTCTCACTCTAAAGGAAAACTGTTTGGAAAACTTGGCAGAATTATACCTGGTCACTTAAAAATTTTTTTTTATTGGAAACCTGGTAAATGTTCTTCATCAGAGATGTCCTTCTGCTGGTTCTAAAAGAAAAACCACAAAATATCTCTTTTAAAATACCTAGAAATATCACTGATATGTGGGATTTGAGAAACAAGGCAGAGGATCATAGGGGAAGAGAAGAAAAAATGAAACAAGACAAAAATCAGAGAGGGAGACAAACCATAAGAGACTCTCAATCTCAGGAAACAAACTGAGGGCTGTTGGAGGGGAGAGGGGTGTAGGGGATGGTGTGGTTGGGGAAGGACATCAGGGAAGCTATGTGCTATGGTGAGTGCTGTGTCCTGTGTAAGACTGATGAATCACAGACTTGTACCCCTGATATGATTAATACATTATATGTTAATAATAATAATAATAATAAATATAAATAAAATACCTAAAAATAAGGTAATCCCTATCTAGAATTCTGAACATTCCTTACTCACCAGTGTTACCAGGGAGCATTGACCCAAATCTGGGAAGACAATGGGGAGAAAACACTGAAGAGCACTTCTCATCGTCCCCTTCCCACTAACTATACTCTGCAAATTACTCGCCACTGCTTAGAATTATTAAACAGCACTGATTATCAGAAATAGATACATGGGTAAATTTTGTTTTCCAGAAAAATTTCACTGAAGGAAATATATACTCATAAATGCACAACCCAGAAAAATCTAATTCCTAAAAAAAACATGGATAGAAAGAACCACAGCCATGCTTTCTCGGAGAATTTTGAATATATAAATCCATGATTCTACATTTTAAAAATGATGCATGAGGAAATATTTCCTAAAAATAGGTATTGGTTTACATTGCATAATATCAAACATATCTTAAGGGTCTCTTCTTGACAGCACCAGTTCACACTCCTCTCTCCCTCCCTCACTCCCTTCATGTGTAAGCAACTATGTCACGACTGGCATTTTACACAAATCCTATTGTATAGCATCTATTATGTGATCACATGAATCATAATTATTATGTCACCGTAAGATTTTATATAGAATAGTCTAGCTCATTAACAACTTGGGGCCTCTGTGACTTGTTGTAGTCTGTGACAGACTATAAACTCTGTGTTGACAAGGAACTGTTTCGGGGTTCCTTTTCCCCCACAGTGTTGAAAACATCACAGTGGCACCATACTGCCTCTCCATCTGTCTCCCAGGCTATGGAGCCCAAGTCCAACCCCCACTTCCTCCAGAGCAATATGGAGGTGTGGAGTCACCCAGCTAGGGTTTATTTTCCTAGCCTGCCTTGCAGCTAGAATTGGCTTGCCAATGGATTTTGAGAAGTACTGTGTACAACTTCCAAGTTTCTTGCTTAAAAAGAAATGGCATGCTCCCCATGTCCACTCTTGTTTTACACAAGTATTTTTGGTCTCTTCCCAAAAGCGAGCGGTCTACTAACACACACAGCTTGCCTATAGCTGTGCGTACCTCTATTCCATTTCCTTTATGAGTATTTCTCTATATGTGTCTCCCTTACTGAGACCATATATTGCTTGGGACCAATGTAAATCTCTTACCATCCTTCCTTTTTCTAGCACTTGAAGTTCTGCCTGACATACAGCAACTGATTAATGCATGTCAACTGCATAGATAAATGGGCCAACACACTATTTCACCTAGCATCTGGTTTTACTGATTATTAAGGCAAATTTAGACTATTGCAATGCCTGAATTTATTTCAGAAATTTGAAAGCTTTCTGGGATTCAACCTCAATAGATTGAGAAAGTTTAACTTCAAACTCCATAATAATATATATTTGATTCATCTTTATAGGTCAAACTCACTTTCATTAAACTATTAAACTATTAATTCAGGTACCACATTGGCTATGACAGAAAAATCTGATGGCCTTTAAGGTATGTTTGATACTGTGCTATATAAACTCATTCCTACATTTGGGGATATTCCTTCATGCTTTATTTTCTAATGTATGTAGGGTTTTATATGTTGGAGAGACTATGGTCTGACAAGTACTTTCATCCCCTATCACTGGGAACATGAAGCAGCATAATTAATTTTTTCCACGAGTATCTTCACAAATGTATGCAAAGACAACCTCACAAAGATGTTCATGGGACATTAGTTGTAACAGCAAAATACTGGAAACAGTGAAAATAACTATTTATATGAATTTCTTCTATCCTCAAAAAGGAGTTCTCTGCTGAGAGTGAGAAGAATAAGGTAGATCAACACATTCTTCTATAGAAATTGCTCTAAAATATTGGGCCACCTGGGTGGCTCAGTGGTTTGAAGCCTCTGCTTTCAGCTCAGGTCGTGATCCCAGGGTCCTGGGATTGGGCCCTGCATCAGGCTCTCTGCTTGGCGGGGATCCTGCTTCTACCTCTCACTCTATCTGCCTGCCTCTCTGCCTACTTGTGATCTCTGTCAAAGAAATAAATAAAATCTTTTTAAAAAAAGGAAAGAAATTGCTCTAGAATATATTAAGTGGAAAAGAATAATATAAGAAAGTATATATTCTCAGATATGCACCTTTTAAATTATATATATAAGGATTATTCTATATGCAGAGACCACTTTGGAGGGCTATAGAAAAAATTATAACACTGGGAGGCAGGCCAGACCTGAACAATGTTTTCTGTGCTATTTCTATTTTACATTTACTCTATTGTATTTTCTTTAATTTAAAAAAAAAAGTATTTTCACTACTTCCTACCAGTTGTGATGGCTAAAATCAAAAAGACAAGCAATAACAAGTGTTAGCCAGGATGTGGAGAAATTTGCCAGTTGCTCAAAATGCTAAGCATAGCATTACCGTATGAGTCAGCAATTCCATTCCTAGGTATACATCCAGCAGAATCAAAAACACGTCCATGGTGGCTCAGTCAGTTTCAGTTGAGCATCTAACTCTTGGTTTTGGCTTAGATCATGATCTCAGGGTTGTGAGATCAAGGCCTATGTCAGACTCCACACTGGTCATGGAGCCTGCTTGAGATTCATTCTCTCTCAGTCTCTCTCTCTCCCCTCCCTCTTTCTCTTTCCTCCCTCCCCAAACCAAGCCAAACCAAACCAAACCATAAAAAAAAAAAAAAAAAGGCCACACAAAAACTCGTACACAAACATTCATAGCAGCATTCATTATAATAGGCAAAAAGTGGAAACCCAAATGCCCATCAATGGATGATGGAAAAACAAAATAGAGTACATCCATACAATGGAATCATAATCTGGCCATAAAGGGAATGAAGTACTGACAGCAGCTACGACATGGATAACAAGCCAGACACAAAAGGCCAGATACTATATTGGTCCATTCATATGAAATGTCCAGAATGGGACCCCACCAAAACATAAAGGAGTTGAGCATGCTCTAAAATTAGACTATGGTGGGGCACCTGGGTGGCTCAGTGGGTTAAAGCCTCTACCTTCAGCTCAGGTCATGATCCCTGGGTCCTGGGATCGAGCCCTGCGTCGGGCTCTCTGCTCTGCGGGGAGTTTGTTTCCCCCATCTCTCTGCCTGCTTCTCTGCCTCCTTGTCATCTCTGTCTGTCAAATACATATAAAATAAAAAATCTTTAAAAAAATAAATAAATATAAATAAAATTGGACTATGGTATTGGCTTTGTAACTCTGTAAACACACCCCTAGATGGTATACACTTTAAAATGGGTGAATTTTATGTTATGTGAAATACATCTCAATAAAGATGTCAAAAATTGCTTTTAAAGTACTTTCACATACAGTACTGCATTCGATCTATCTGTCCTGAGAAAAAATGGCTATGAAGAGCAGATGAGATAATATATGTTGAAACACAGAAAAGAGAAACAGTGATTACTTTATTATTAAAGAACATTTATATTTAATATATATTTATATATAATATAAACTTTATTATTAAAGTGTTTATATTCAATATATATTTCTATATAAAATATATACATATACTTTATTATTAAAAAATGTTTATAGTCATGAATGGTGGACATTTACTGCTCAGAAGTATTTCTATAGTAAAAGAAAAAATTTACTAGGGGTTTGCCTCCCACAGCCCATCTGCCTACTCAATGATTCATTCATTAAGGACACTTAAAATCACCCAGAAAATATTTGTGATGGACTCACTGAATCTCCGGTGTTCCCTGCGCATTCACGATCTAAGAGCTTTTGATGTTCAGTCCATCAGGGATTTTAGACCTTTGGTAAGTCCAGATTTTTAAAACCATTCAGGAAGAAGAAAATTCTAATTTTTGCAGATGACAACAACATGATGCATGGGATAACACAAGATACGTAGAGCAATCTAAGAACTCGTGGCTGGTTAGAAAATCAATAGCAAAATCTTACATAGCACATCCTCCCAAATGAACATTGTTCTAGCAAGTTACGTATATTAACTCATGTAAGTGGCATAACAACCCATTACTAACTGTAGTTTGCAGATGAGACTGTGAGGCTCTGAGAAGTTTGCCCAGTGTTACCCAGCTAGTAAGTGGCAGTAACTGAAGTGGCACCAAACCCTGACTCTAGAGTCCCTGCCCTTGACCCAGTCTACCTCCTCTTTATTTAAAATCCCAGGTTGATATGGAAAAGAAAGATACAATATTATGTTTTCTCTAATAATATTTTTAATAAAGATAAAACTTAAAATCCATTGCATAGGGTCACCCTAATTTCACCCTTCATCTACCTTAGTCTTCCTCAGCCCCAATGTGGGCTCCATCCCAGGACCCTGAGATCATGACCCAAGCCAAAGGCAAGAGCCCTTCACTCTCAACTACCATATGGAATGTAATCAGTCATGTTATCTGTTAGCTAGAGGGCTTCAATGAGTATCTGTGCTCTCTATTTTGATGGAAAACAAACTTGAAATATTAGAAAATTTAACTTTGGGGTAAAGTACATAAAGTATGTTATAAAACACAAAAACTATCATGAGATTTAAGAAAATTACCAAAATCCCTTCTAGTTGTTACAAGAACAGTTTTAAACAATCATCCCCTTCATGTACTATGTCTAGAATGATAGAATCCTCACAAATCTATAGAGGCAAAAGAACCCTTAAATCCATCAAATATTGGGGCTACATATTTCTTTAAAAAAGGGGGGGAACTCATTGTTCTTTTTTCATCAAGAGGAGATCTTTTTTCAAATGGACTGAGCAGCAGGTGGTATGGGGGGGGAAGCGGGTTCCCTGCTGAGCAGAGAGCCCAATGTGGGCTCCATCCCAGGACCCTGAGATCATGACCCAAGCCAAAGGCAAGAGGCTTAATCCACTGAGCCACCCAGGCGCCCCAAGATGAGATCTTTGAATTGCACCATGTCTCCCTGGAGTACTGGAGAGCCAGCCAATAGCCCAATGGCAACAATAGTAATTGATCTGCTTATATTTTAACGTCCAAGTTTGGTTAACTTTAGCACTTCCACTGTTTGAAAAAGAAAGCATAGGCGGGTGGAATTCACATAATAACTCATTCATGGTTACCCTAAAGGGATATGTTTTCAAAGAAGCAAAATACAGAGATAGAGATGTTCAGAAAACAATGGAAAGCCTAAATCAAGAAATATGAGCCACTGGCTGAGAATTAATGATTATTTAGCAAGTTTAGGAAGATGCTAACCATGAGCCCAGAGAATCAGGAGGTAAATAAATCACCTTCATTTTAATTACCTACAGAGTCGGTTGTGAAAGTTCAACCTGAAGAAATAGAAAGCCATTTTCTTTTATAGTCTTCTTACTATATACAATCCTTACAAATTAGAAAGGTGAAAAGATGTGGTTTGATGGTTTCCTATAGGGAACATATCTTTTAGAGCAATAAAAACACTGGACATACATGGGTTAACACTAGAGACAAAAACCCAATTTATTACCTTTCCTTTAAGATCAACTGAAAAATCGGGGCACCTGGTGGCTCAGTCATTAAGCATCTACCTTCAGCTCAGGTCATGATCCCAGGGTCCTGGGATTGAGCCCTACATCGGGAGCAGGAGGTCTGCTTTCCCTCTCCCACTCCCCCTGCTTGTGTTCCTGCTCTAGCTGTCTCTCTGTGTCAAATAAATAAGTAAAATCTTGAAAAAAAAAAAAAGAAAAAGATCAACTGAAAAATTATTGACTCTCCTTACACTTGGTGGGAATATGAAATGGCACAAGTGCTATGGAAAACGTTATGGTATTTCTTTAAAAAATTAAAAATATAGCTGTCAGATGATCCAGCCATCCCACTTCTGCATGTAGACCCAAAATAACTGAAAGCAGGGTGTCATGGAGAGAGATCCCTTCTCTTGTTCACAGCAGCACCATTCACAACAGCCTAAAAGTAGAAGCAGCCCAAGTGTCCACAGCCAGATGAAGGCATATCTATGTACATTCAGGTATCCTCTTATCTCCCCTCTGTATTCCCAGTCTGTGAGGCCCGAAGGAAGGAAATTGGGAGTTGCATTTCTTTGTATCTCTACTATCCAGCACAGTCGTTCATTCGTCCATTCAAAAATACAGATTGAATGCCTACTGTATCCTCAGTCCCATTTAGGTATAATGACCATCGTTGTACAAAATACGCTTCTTCGCTAAATAAATGAGGATGAACTTGATAATAATGATTCTGTTAAACTGAATCCAACACCTAATAGTAGACATTTATTGTTTTTAGTAGTAGGCATTCAAATACCACTTAAAATATGGCAGAAACTGTCCTAAGTACCATTCTGATCACTTCCAAGTTGCAAAAGAAAAAACTGAGGCACAGAGAAGTTAAGTAAGGTGCCCAAGAGGACACAGTTAAGGGCTGGCGAGACCAACATATGCCCATCAGAAGGCTCGTCCCAGAGTCATCACCCATAACTACACCACTGTATTTACTCTACTCTGCTAGGCTTAAGAGAAATGATATTAATAATACCCTGTGCTTATGCTCTATGAGCTCAGGGATTAGCAGCAGAGAGAGAGCTACAATATGAAATGATAAGGGCTACAACAGAGAAATAACCATAGAAGCACAGAGGAGGATTCAATTAATTTTATTTTCAAAATGTGAAGGTTTCTGTATATGGTCTCTGTTCCTTTCTGATCTACCACTTGTAGGCTCTCTCTTTGCTTAGAGGAC